>NC_041346.1:20777215-21057215 GCF_004354835.1 Perca flavescens | reverse complement strand
CAGAATAGGTTTACGTGGTTTAATTTTCAAAAAACACCATATTTTTGTTGTACTGCACATTGCTGCAACTCCTCTTTTCACCCTGTGTGTTCAGATCTCTGTTTTAACTACAGAGTGAGACATCGCACTTCTATCCCATCTTTGTTGGGAGGCGCACATGCGCAGTAGCTAGGTAAGGATCACATCAGATAGCGGTTTGTTTCTACAACTGCAGTTAGTACAAGGCAGGATTAGCCGGGAGACTTCTTCTAAATGAGTGCGCATTTCTAGGATGACCATATTTTGATTTCCAAAAAAGAGGACACTCGGCCCGGCCTCGAGACAAATCCAGACAGGCTTCTCAAAGGTTAATGAACATGTTTTATTATGCCTCAATGGTGCAAAAATAACTTCTGTAATAAAATAAAATAAAATCTGTAACAACCTGTAACAAAATAATAGCTCTCTTTTAAAATACATAATATGAAATAATGTTCTAAATATGACCTCTTCTGTGTTACAAAATCCAGCTTCAACTAAATATCTCCTAATACCTTTTCAATGTAATAAGATAAATAATAAAGACACTGAAACATATGTTCCAGCTTTGCACACGGTGCACTCCGCCTCCCACTTGTCCGGTCCCGACCGGGACGGTACATGGGACATTTTTTTTGTTGTTCAACTGTGAAGCTGCACTAGTCTTGTTTTATGGTTGTGCACAGGCTCCACGCAGAGCTTTCACCGTAGCCTACGTAAGTGGCCTGATGTTTATACTTGTGCGCTGGTGTGTGCGTCGAGCCGGCCTCTGTGTGTGTGTGGGGAGTGGGTGATAGAGCGAGGGAGAAGTGAGAGTGACGGCGAGCGAGTATGACTCTAGAGTCATAGTGAGAGAAACAAAGCGTCTCCCCTGTGTTTTCTGACCACGGTGGGAAATCTTTAGCAGGAAACGCTTCAGCATTTTGTGTGCAATGCTGCTTCGCTGTCTGCTCGGGTCCCTGTGTATGTGAGCGTTGCAGAGCCGCCCACAAAGCAGCCTCTCGGGAATTACGTTACACAACAAAGTACCGTAGTATTGTGTGCAAAGCGCGAGTCAGTTTAAGTACACGCTTAATGGTCCCATGAAAAACAGTAAAAACCGGACATTTTAATGAATTTATAAAACCCCCCCGGACGCCTCGGGGTAAAAAGTTGACATGTCCGGGCAAAAGAGGACGTTTGGTCACCCTACACCCTTCCAACTTTGCGTGGAATACCTGCAGAACAGGGACATGTAAGTATTTCTTTTGTAGATTATGGTGAAATAGTGTGTGTTGTAGCAGTGTTTTGCCGTTGAGAACGATCTAGCATGCTAGCGCTAGCATGCTACGGGTAGCCACCTCGTCTCGGCTACTGACGTAGAAAGCCCTGCAGATTTTGAACAGCTCACCCGGAGACTGAAGGCAGGACACATTCAGAAACCCATATCTCACTCAAAACAGCATGGATGTTTTTTTTCCAAGTTTGTGCGTGTGGAAGCACCAGAGACACAAAATAACACACAAGGTTGGCAGTTTGATTCCTCTTGTCTTGAGCAAGACAGTGAACCCCAACTTGCTCCTCATGTGCAGGCCAGCGACTTGCATAGCGGCTCTACCACCATCGGTGTATGTGTGTGTATCTGTTTGTATGTTGCTTTGTCCGGTACGGTAGAAAGGTGCTAGATAAATGCAGTCTATTTCCAAACTCTGGGCTTCATTATCAACATTGTTCATTCTATAAAATATGAATGATATTATTATACAGTTCTGCTGACATTTTTTGTTAATACATTGATCAGTAAAACCCAGATTTTGTTATTAAGACTTGTTTATGCCCTGTACGTGGAGGGGGTTGTGAGAAGCAGGTTGTGTAGATGAGGTGTATTCAGTTAAAGTGTTTGTTTGTTTTGCAAATGTGTTTAGTGTATGTATGGAGAGTCTGACACAGACAAAGCAGTACCTTGTACAGTTCATGTGATCCACTGGCTGTGCGCTGAGCTCTTTTATGTGTGTATATATACCCAGTATACTGGGAATATGCCTTGCACAGCATGCCACCTCACAAATCAAAGGACTGCTGGCATGCAGGTCAGTGGGTCTATAAAAGCAGGAGAGGGAAGACCGATGCAGTAGTTTTGGTGAAGACACACTTAAATTCTTGCTGTTTTTGTGCTTTACTGCTTTCTTTGATAAGCTGTCCAAATACCTTAAAATACCTCTGTTTTTATTCCTTTTTTTTAAGTTCTCTGTACTTCTCTCCTTTTCTGTCTTTGTTTCTCTCTCACCACAGAACTTTCTGACTATTTGTCACAGAAGTTCAGGTTGCCTAGCAACAGGGTCGTGCATGTCGCAGCGGGTTGCCACAATGACAGTCACTAGGCGGGAGCCTGGCAACAAAGACATCAGGTGTTACTTCCCATTGCTTGTCTGCGGACACTTCCATCGACCTCCAACGGCTGCCCTGTGTGTGCTACTCAAGTCTTTTTCTCTTCTCTAATTATGGGCAGCAAACACACACATTATGTAATATAATATATTTACTACATTTGTCAAGTACATTTACACATACGTATGAAGAACGTAGCTTCTGTAACCCATCCTAACTAATTAGGAGCTGTTGGCAGCCATAGTCCGGGGACCAACTCCAGTTGTAATGCCAGTGCCTACGTCAAGGGCAACGGCCAGAGTTACCTAGCATGCATGTCTTTATGCAATATTAATTTCTGCATGAGTAATCAGCCACTGAGTGCAGCTCACAACGGAAGCTTTCCTCACGCTGGCTTGTCAGCCACAAAGGGACACACTTCTGGGTGGCTGGTCAGGTTTGAAAATGACACACACACACACACACACACACACACACACACACACACACACACACACACACACACACACACACACCTTGGTTCTCCTCTCCCTGTATGAATATCCGTCTGTTGAAGTTGGCAGCGTATGTGTGTTGCTGCTGGCAGCTACAAAGTGAGAAAAGCCTACTGCAGCACACTTCTCAGCCAGGCCACTGCAGTGGGGCACACATGCTCCTGAACAACAAAGACGTCATGTTTCCACACCTAAAAGCAAGCTGTTTCAAGACCTGTCACTGGCATACATGAAAGTGTGCAATTCACATTTCTGCAGAAAGAAAAAGAAAATGTTTTGTGTTATGCATTCATTTGGATGAAACGGCTGGTGATCAGCTCAGATACACTATTGTTGATAAAATGTATGTATATTATATTGCAGAATTTTTAATTAGAACATATCCCTGAGTCACTTGGTTCCTGTTTGTATTTTAGTACACCAAAAAGTACATAAATGGCAATTTTTCTCTCTGTCCATACTGTATAAATACACATTTTTATGACATACTATACTCTGACTTCTTTATGACATACTATACTGTGACTTTTTATGACATACCTATGACTTTCATTATGACTTTTCGACATACTATACTATGACTTTTTTATGAATTTGTGACATACTATACTATGACCTTTTTATTACTTTTTTCAACATACTGTACTATTACTTTTTTATTAGTTTTTGTCGACATACTATACTATGACTTTTTAATGAATTTTCGACATACTATGACCTTTTTATGACTTTTTCGATATACTACATGATGACTTTTTATGACATACTATTAGGGGTGCAAGATATATTGACTCAATATCGTTATCGCAATATATCGAAAGTGTCGCAATAAGTATACAATATTTTGTTTATATTGTGGAGCGCTGTGTCCCGTCCGTTGGCTGTATGGCTTAGTTGTGTTTGATTTAGAGCCCGGTTGAAACGCTATAACGATCATGTTTCATTGGCCAGTTACCGTGCTACCTGCACATGTTAGTGCACGTCAGCGCACGGGTCCACTACGTGACAAACCCTATGGAGCGTACCACATGTGTGCATATTTCAACAGAGTGACAGTGTAAGTGAAGAAATAGATAGACAACAAAATGGAACGAATCAGAGAAGCGAAAGAAAAGTTGTGTCCTGTTCTCTTTATTTATATATTTTATACTTTACAACCAGTAAAACATGTCCTGTTCTGTAGACATGGTCCTTATTTATTTATTCATGTTGGACCAGTCCAATATGACAGTCAGTTGAAATAAACCTTGTGTTGTAAGAAAACTTGTTTAATTTGTTATGAATCTATTTTGGTGCATTTTCCCGTAACTTTTTGTAATTTTACATGTTTAAAAATATCGAAATTAATATAGATATCGCAATATTCATAATCAATATCGCAATATCACATTTTGTCAATATCGGGCAACCCTACATACTATACTATGACTTTTTAATGAATTTTCGACATACTATACTATTACTTTTTATGACATGTTATACTATAACTTTTTTTTCGACATGACATGACTTTTTAATGAATTTTTGACATACTATACTATGACCTTTTTATGACTTTTTTTCAACATACTATACTATGACTTTTTTTTGGAGTGGAACCCGCGGCCACTGCGTCGAGGAGTAAACCTCTATATATGTGCGCCTGGTCTACCATTTTATGACTTTTTTTTTATGACTTTTTGACATACTGTACTATTCTATTTCGATATGTATACTATGACTTTTTATGGGATACACCGAATCCAGGACTCGGATTCGGCCAAATATTGGGCTTTTTGAAGGGGTTTGGTTACTGCCGAACCTTAGAATTGTTTTCCACCTAACCCTAGGCTTGCATTGCACTGTGCGTGCTATGCTGGTCGACGTAATGTAAGTGGACCGTTCAATGCAGTAGGCTGTGAGAAAGTGAAAATGGAACTTGCGAGCAGAAAAAGCACCGCTCGGCAGCACCCCCAGACAAAAGAAGGTGACCCAAGCCGAGCCACACGCTCAACCCACAATGCCGACCTGTCCCGCGGCGGTAAGGACCCCAAATAACGCACAACATCGCCGCTCCCAAAACACTACGCATGACACATCGGAAAGGCAGATGAAGGAATCCACAGACCGCAGCCAAAACGCAGCAACCCCGGTACGGCAAAGGAAGGACAGTCACAGCTAAAAACTTGTGTTAACCAGACAGTGCCTCTCCCGGGCTGTCAGCTGTTCCCTCGGCAAAGGAGGGGAGCGTAGTGACCGAACGGCCGACTGCTGCTCGTTAGCTAACGTTAGCTTTCTAATTTCACCCATCCAACGTGCCTTCATCATGCACTGGTTAGCGAAAAATTGCCTACTTTTTTTCGACATACTATACTATGACTTTTTAATAAATTTTTCAACATACTATATGATGACTTTTTGACATACCATACAGATTTTTTTACTATACTATGACATTTTTTTGACATATTACACTATGACTTTTTTATGATTTTTTGACATAGCTACTATACTATGACCTTTTTATAACTTGTTACGACATACTATACTATTAATTTTTTTCGATTTACTATGACTTTTTAATACATTTTTCGACATACTATACAATGACTTTTTGACATACCATACTATGACTTTTTTTGACATACTGTACTATGACCTTTTATAACTTGTTACGACATACTATACTATGACTTTTTTGGATTTACTATACTATGACTTTTTAATAAATTTTTTGACATACTATGACATTTTTTTTCGACATGACTTTTTAATGAATTTTTGACATACTCTATTAAGACTTTTTTTTGCCAATATACTCTACTATGACGTTTTAATGATCTTTTTTTGATATGACCATTTTATGACTTTTTTCGCCATACTATGACTTTTTAATGAATTTTTGACATACCATGCTATGACTTTTAAATTTTTTTTTGACATACTATATGACGTTTTTATGACTTTTTATTTCATACTATACTATGAGTTCTTTTCGACATACGCTACTCTGACCTTTTTATGACTTTTTAACTTTTTATTGCATTCTTAGTTATTTTCGACATACTATTCTATGACTTTTTTTATGCCTTTTTTTTCCCGACATACTATACTATGACTTTAATGATTTTTTGACATACTATATGACGTTTTATGACTTTTTTTTGACATGACCATTTTATGAATTTCTTCGACATACTATACTATGACTTTTTAATAAACTTGTGACATATTATACTATGACCTTTTTATGACTTTTTCCGACATACTATACTATGACCTTTTTATGACTTTTTTCAACATACTATGCTATGACTTTTTATGACATACCATACTATGACTTTTTTCGACATACTCTACTATGACTTTTAATTCAATATGCTCTACTATGACATTTTAATGACACACTACACTGACTTTTTAATGAATTTTTGACATACTATACTATGACCTTTTAATAACTTGTTACGACATACTATACTATGACTTTTTGATTTACTATACTATGACTTTTTAATACATTTTTCGACATACTATACTATGACATTTTTTCGACATATTATACTATGACTTTTTTCGACATGACTTTTTAATACATTTTTGACATACTATACTATGACCTTTTTATAACTTGTTACGACATACTCTACTATGACTTTTTTTAATAACCTTTTTTATAACTTTTTTCGACATTACCTTTTTATGACTTTTTTCCGACATACTATGACTTTTTAATGAATTTTTGACATACTATGCTATGACTTTTTAATGAATTTTTGACATGCTATACGATGACCTTTTATGACTTTTTATTTCATACTATACTATGAGTTCTTTTCGACATACTATAATATGACTTTTTTTTCAATATACTTTACTATGACATTTGAATGAATTTGTGACATACGCTACTCTGACCTTTTTATGACTTTTTAACTATACTATGACTTTGTAAAGATTTTTTTACATACTATATGACGTTTTTATGACTTTTTTGACATGACCATTTTGACTTTTTTCGACATACTATACTAGGACTTTTTCATAAACTTGTGACATATTATACTATGACTTTTTATGACTTTTTGACATACTATACTATGATCTTTTTATGACTTTTTTCGACATACTATACTATGACCTTTTTACGACTTTTTTTGACATACTATGCTATGACTTTTTATGACATACCATACTATGACTTTTAATTCAATATGCTCTACTATGACATTTTAATGACATACTACACTGACTTTTTAATGAATTTTTGACATACTATACTATGACCTTTTTATAACTTGTTACAACATACTATGAATTTTTGACATACTATACTATGACCTTTTTATAACTTGTTACGACATACTCTACTATGACTTTTTTAATGACCTTTTTATGACTTTTTTTTGACATGACCTTTTTATGACTTTTTTCCGACATACTATGACTTTTTAATGAATTTTTGACATACTATGCTATGACTTTTTAATGAATTTTTGACATGCTATACGATGCCTTTTTATGACTTTATTTCATACTATACTATGAGTTCTTTTCGACATACTATAATATTACTTTTTTTTTCAATATACTTTACTATGACATTTGAATGAATTTGTGACATACGCTACTCCGACCTGTTTATGACTTTTTAACTTTTTATTGCATTCTAGGAGTTATTTTCAACATACTATGACTTTGTAATGATTTTTTGACATACTATATGACGTTTTTATGACTTTTTTCGACATGACCATTTTGACTTTTTTTTGACATACTCTACTATGACTTTTAATTCAATATGCTCTACTATGACATTTTAATGACATACTACACTGACTTTTTAATGAATTTTTGACATACTATACTATGACCTTTTTATAACTTGTTACAACATACTATGAATTTTTGACATACTATACTATGACCTTTTTATAACTTGTTACGACATACTCTACTTTGACTTTTTTAATGACCTTTTTATGACTTTTTTTTGACATGACCTTTTTATGACTTATTCCGACATACTATGACTTTTTAATGAATTTTTGACATACTATGCTATGACTTTTTAATGAATTTTTGACATGCTATACGATGACCTTTTTATGACTTTTTTTTTTCATACTATACTATGAGTTCTTTTCGACATACTATACTATGACCTTTTTATGACTTTTTTTCGACATAATATACTATGACTTTTTAATGAATTTTTGACATACTATACTATAACCTTTTTATGACTTTTTTTCAACATACTCTACTATGACTTTTTTCGACACACTATACTATGACTTTTTATGACATACTAAGGGGGCGGCTGTGGCTCAGTGGTAGAGCGGTTGCCTGCCAATTGGAAGGTTAGTGGTTTGATCCCTGGCCCTGCAGTCCCATGTCGAAGTGTCCTTGGGCATCGGAGTGTAAATATGTGTGAGTGTTTATCTGATGAGCAGGTGGCACCTTGTATGGCAGCCTCGGCCACAGTGTGTGAATGGTTCCTGTACTATGAGTCGTCGTTAAGACTAGAAAAGTGCTATAGCATGCTCATGGATCTTTTTCAAGTTAAATAGCTCTTCCTAGTTTGTGATCGTGCGAGTGAATTAATGATGATGTGATCCGTTCACAGCCCCAGAAACCAATAATGTCGTTGATTTACTGACTCAGTAGGTGCTCCACCAAAAGGGGCACTGAAACAGTTCATTCAGGAAGTCAGCAGGTCATGACATCATTTCCTCCACTGCCAGTCCAGGAAGCAGGAATTCAGCTTTCCAGTTTCTGCTCTGGTTGAGATTGTGTTTTACTTTTTGAAGTTAATTTTGAAAAAGTATGCGTTTATGTTTGTGTGTGCTGGTCATTAACTTTGTACCATTTCTTTATATTCTGATGTTTTATTGAGCAACATCAATATCTACGTTATGTTACATCCTGCTTCCTGTCAGTCTCTAATTTGGAGAAAAGTAGCTCTTTTTTTATCTTTTCACTTCATTGTTCGAGGTTGGGGGCAATAAACAACACACAAAGTTAGCAACACCAACAACACTACTGCATAGACTCAACCTACAGAGAAGCCAAATACAAAACATTCTCTGAGAGATAATAAATCCTTGAAACATTTTGGCTTACTTTAGCCAGGCTCAGTTTTACACTGTAAATGTATTTTATTAACAATGAAAACAATGAAATGTGGAATTCCATACAGAGTACATGGCAATATGTGAAGGTATATAAGTGGAAATTACACACAGTTTTAATTTAGAAGCATCCATAAAGACATTGTGCTTAATACATCTAAAATGTCTGAATCCAAATATAGTTGTGATAGAATCTGTTTTTGGGCAGTAGAATAAACTATCGCGCAGTAGCTGCTGCTGAGATGGAAAGGTCAAGAGAGTGAGCTAAAACCACTTCGTAGCCCACAGTTATTGATTTCTCCCACAGCAAACGTACTGTACGAAAACATCTGGGGATGCTTCTGTGTGTTTTATCTCCACTTTGTTTTACACAATATCTGGTCTCTGTAACCCTCGGACCAAACAGAATAGATTCTGCAGTATTCTCCTCTAGTTTGTTTGCGTGCTAATCAAACACAGAGAGACTCGCACTGTGCAGACGGGAGGACAAAAACAAAAAAAAGTAAAGGTCTAAAAAAAACAATGTGTGAGCCATCAAACAAATTAAGATATGGGACACATCCACAAGGAGATACTTCAACACAGGATCTGCTGGTGCTTGTGTTGTTCAAGCTTGTGGTAGAGTGTGTGGTGAGTGTATAAGCAGTTATCTTATTGCGAGCATCTTCTCTCCTCGTCTTTGGTTCGTCATGAAGGCCAGCTGAGATGCAGCCTGCTTTTGTCTGGCTCAAACAATGGACGGTAGTGGTGTGACTCAGCCTGCACACACATATGCACACAAATCCATTCATCCATCCATGCCAACAGAGAAAGTAGGCCAACCTCCTGTCATGATACGACACCATGAGCCACACATGATCAAATTGACCCCTGTATTCCGTATTAGGGATACAGTTAACGATTGTTTTTATTATCAATTAATCTGCTTATAATTTTCTCGATGAAGCAATTCATTGTTTAGTCTATGAAATGTCAAAATAATATTAAAACGTCAATTAACACCTGTATTATATAATATCAGATTCTTTGATAAAAAGTTGAAGGTTCAAGCCTGAATACTTAAGAAATCAGTTTAGAAGTTAATGACTCACAAGATTCATTTTGGCAAGAAGTATCCAATCACAAATGTAAAATACTGTTATGTGCGCCGCTAATGGCGAGCTGAAGCTAAAGATCAAAGTGTTGGGCAAACAGATAATACAAACTTCAGCTTTATATCAATTACCTTTTTTGGATTTTGGATCATTTTGGACTGTTTTATTCATGAATTCAAGGGCGAAATGCTATGATTCACGCCTCTGATTGGCGTCTTCTCCATAGCAACAGCAGCCAAGACTCGTGGGTATTGTAGTATTTAGACCAGTTACTGTCATATGTAACAAAGACGAGCAAAAAATCTCACATTTGAGATGCTGAAACTAGTTAATATTTATCAATTTTGTTTGAAATGATTGATTGTCCAAATAGTTAATTTTCTTTTGATTTGATCAATTATTTCAGTCCATCCTAAATCCAAAATTTAATAATAAACAGCCTACATCAATCCATATGGCCTCCAAATTCTTTTTCGCTCATTGTGTCACTTTGCTCACAGACAAATAACACCATCTTGTTGTAAGGTGATCTGATTCTAAATTGGAGACACAGCTACTGTATCTTACCAGTTTAGTCTCCAGCACTACAGCCAGCCAGCCAACAAAACATTATCCCTCGGGGCTAGGATGCCTGTTCAACTGTTTTAACTGCACAGCGCCAAATTAACCGTGATACTAACTGTCAGTCTTTCTTCCACTATTTGCATGTATACCTCAATAGGCTCCCCCATACTGTCCCAAGATCCAGTCATTTCTATATATATCTATACGTTTTCTCACTTCATCTCCTCCTACATTTATTTCACTTCGTCTGTCACCATTTCTTCCCACTTATTAATTTTCTCCCTCTATTCTTCCACTACAGCAGCTGAAGCTTTCTTTTTCTTTACGCTGCTTTTGCTGCATGAGTTGGATCTATTACTGTAGTGGTCTATCTTCCCTATTGTCCCAGTTTGTATTGTGTTTAAAAGACGGTTACTCCTGTTATTCGTTTGTGAAACAAAACCCATCGTCATAAATCCATCTCTGTCAAGGACAAAACTGAGAATAAGAAAACAAAGCTTCTCATGGTGTTGATGGCAAATTTAAAGTGTGCATGGGATTATGTTGATTGATGTGGACGAGTGCTGAAGGACGTCCTGTAGGTTCTAGGGACGGGGCCCTTAGTGGGGAGGAAACCTCGCACCGAGAGCTCCCGTTGGGACACCCAGAGTCGGGGAGCCCCAGGCAAGTGGGGCTAACCAAATGCAAATCACTGGCCAAGGACCTTGCTGCAACACACACAGTTGTTAAAATTCTGACGTGTGGTCTCTTTAATGTGTGACCATGTAAAGGCGAAGACATGTAAATGAGGAGTTCCAGTTTGCGCGTGTATGAATTGTTAGTATATAATGACCTACTGTGGTGCAAAGATTAGTTACGCAGTCTATCTGGTAATGGCTGAGGAAACAGTGGCCCTCATTTATGAAACGTGCGTACGACGGGCGTACGCCGATTCCTACGCAAAGCTCGGCATTTATCAATTTGGACGTGAGCGTAGGCTGGGATCAAATCTCACGTCTGGTCTGAACTCGTGTACGCAAGTTTCTGAGTCAGCGTGGCCTTGCAGTGCAGCATATAATCAGTTTAACAGGAGAAGGAGAAGTCATGTGGCGGGGGGCGGCGGCGGCGGCGGCACCCTATACACGGCAGAAAAAGTCTGCAACATTGTTTTAGCCTGTGGGGTTCTGCACAACATCTCGCAGGGAAACTGGGTGCCATAAATGTAGCGATGGAGCCAGATGACCCGATGCCCAGAGAGCAGTGTCCAGAACAGCCCCAACTGAAGGAGACAGGATAATATTATTCCTCGCTTTTAAAAGGTAGCCTATAGTGTTATGTTTGGCAATGATATTCATAGGCTACAGGAAACATGACGATGCACAACATTTTTATTTATTATTCAGGTTTTCATTTCTATGTCGTGAACGATTTATTTCTGCCATTGACCGAGTTATTTCGGCTCGTTTTCCCAGCCCCTCTGCTGTCAGGAGACAGGGTCGTGGTGGTGGTCCAGCACGGGGGGCGGAGGACACGCGCTCACCCTCAGCTGTTGTCTCGTTCTGACTCATGAAAAAAAACACGAGTAAAATAAAAGACACTGCATAAACTCCGCTACCGTGTGTTTATTTAAATATAGGTACACCATGTAGGCCTAAAAGATTGTAATAAGCCTGTATATTACTATTAGGACTATAGAAAATGCGTCAAGGATGTATAAATTAAATAGGCTAAACTTCAGCTGGAGTCAGATTTACTACGGCAACACTGTTGACCGCATCAGTGATCTCTTTCCATTCTGCATTCTTTCTACAGCCTTTAATACCAGTTTTCAGGCTGCCAAAAAGTACACACGTTAGTGCAAATTAACCAGAGATATCAGGGTTTCAATCTCCACCTCTGAAAAGTGCCGCTTCTCAGCCGCATTACGTCTCGCCATGTCGTAAATTGTAGTGGCGAGGCCTCAAAACCGAGAATATATTGGGGCATGATATTTAAATTACGATTGTTTCCAGCCGCTGCATTTATCAATGTACGACCATTCTTACGCTCTGATTGGTGTGATACGAACGTTTCAAAAATCACACGTGAAGCCTGTCGTAAGATGATTTCTGCGCTCATATCTGCGCTGGTTTCTACGTTAGGTTGATAAATGAGGGCCAGTGTGCGCACCATTGTTTTCTTTGTAATGTCTGATTATCTTCATGGTATCACACTGACTTTCATGTGAAGTGAGCAGAAATAAAAAAAACACCAGTTTGTTCCATCAAATCATTTTTTCCATGTTAGTTTATTTTTCAGTTGCTTAGAAAAACAAAACAAACAAGAGCTCACAAGATGACCCACTATTGCCAAATCTACAGCTTGTCGGTTTGCTGACCAGAGCCTTTTTTTCCAATATTCATGAGAATATGCTAATTAATGGGGTGTCTCATTCAATTGTCGAGTGAGTCATGTGACCCGAGCAGAGGGGTCTAAGGGCACGCAAGGTGGGGAAGCCCCCACCTGCCCCCATCTGCTGTTAGAGCGAGTTGCTCTTTGCATAATGAAAATGCACCGATGGGTATTTTTCTGAACTAAAACATGGTAATACCACACTTACACAGCAAGCTAAGTATCACAAATGTTTCAGATGTCTTAAAAACCCACCAGATGGGAAAGTATATATAAAGGAGCTAAATATAATTTAAACAGGAACCTAGAAACAAAATTACAACAAAAGACAGGAAAAAAAAACAACAATAAAACATCACTTTTTAAGCAGACACACACTTAATAGACGATTAGGCTGCAATCCAAAACATTTGTGAGCTTTAAATCACCCTTCTCCTCTAACCAATCTTCTGGGGTGGGTTTCTACCACACAGGGTTTTTAATTCTTGATGCAAGACAGAGAAAATAATATAAAAACAAAACTGCCCACAGAGATTCAATGGGAAACTAAGTATGTGTATGCATGTGCATATGTGCATGTATTTGTGTGTGTGACTACTCCCAAACAAACTACTTCCTGATAGAAATGCATGGGAAGGCCAAACTCTAGCCACACAACCACAGTCTTTCTGAGTTTAACATATCTGTTGCATGATCAACCTATATTCCAATGATTTTAAATACTTGTAAATATATTGTATGCAGATTATATATATAGAGCCCATTTACAAATGGTACATGATTGGCTTGGTACGTCAAAATCATAGTACACACGTTAGCTGGAATAAGGGTCACATAAAGCTAATGAGGTCATACAATAGGATTTCTTCTTTTCGTCATTGTCATCTTCAAATACACAGGTTATATTAAACACTTGCAAAATGTCCACTGCAAAGATAGGCTTGAGTAGGAGAAATCTTTAAGAAGCATTTCACTTCTGTTTCTCTGTGTGCCATGCTCTTTTTTTTTTTTTTATCACATCACTATTTTCCTCTTCAAATGCATTTTTTCTCCAGCAACAGAATGATGTGAATAAGTCCAACTGTTTAGTCCTCAGCATGCCCTCTGCTGCCACAGGCCCTGAAGGCCTCGAAACAAGAGAGCTCTTATAAAGATGGATAAATGACAAGGCCACTAGTCCATTAAAACGTCCTAAAATCCCTTACTATGCTCAACCATTTGTCTCACTATTGAGACTTTTAATATTAATCCACAAGCACTGATTCAAATTCAAACATTTGCTTTTTTTTTAAATTTTAAAGCAAAACAGTGCAAAACAAATCAAACCTGTGCAATAAGGCCTACCACTAATACCTCATACATACATTTTATCATAAAAACAAGACTTCAAAATAAACCAACAATAAAAACACTAAATGCTTAAAAAAATAATATAATAACATATCAAAGATGACAACAAAGCATGTACATGCACGGCTTAACAGAGGAAAAGAGACCTTCCCCTGTAGGACAAAAACAAAAGAATTATCAGACAGCAGTGTTTGTTTTAATGCTTTTCTAATGCTCCAACCCCCCTAACTGCAATATTCCTACTGCTTCTATTGATGACGCCGGCCCGAGCTCGGGGAGCAGGGAGCTGGGGTGCCAGAGGGGTGTGTCGTCTCATATGGGCTCAAGCAGCCATCTGCCACCCTACTCTAGCCATCCTGATCCTTATCCTCAGCCCAGTCTGGCCCAGCAGGCCCGCTGTCTCATCCCCA
This sequence comes from Perca flavescens, assembly GCF_004354835.1. NCBI lineage: Eukaryota > Metazoa > Chordata > Actinopteri > Perciformes > Percidae > Perca > Perca flavescens. The sequence goes on along the minus strand of NC_041346.1, from coordinate 21,042,435 downwards.
CAAAAAGGCTTCCAGCTGGGGGGTGTGGAGTGGGGGAGACAAAGGCAAGGAGGAGCTGTGGGAGCTGGGGAGCGAGGCCCTTTGACCTGGTCCCTTGCCCGGCGGGGCAGACGGCCCAGACAGACAGCACCGTGTCTACTCCCTGCCGCCTCCTCTCTCTTTTATCAGCCACACAGACCCCAGGGGCTGACTGAGAGACCGAGGAGGGGGTGGAGAAAGAGACAGAGAGTAGGGGAGGGTGGTGGGCAAATGAACACAATGAAGAGACTGACATGGACTACCCTGACCTCCCCCTCCCATTCATCTTTGGGTACAGATCTCTCTATTCCCTACGGGCGGGCTGCTCCTCTCCCCTGTGTGACCCCTCTCTCGTCTGTTCCCTCCTTTATCGCTCAGCGACCACAGCCTGATGAGCTCCTGGACTCTGTGTAGCCGAGTACGCCCCTACTGGCCATACATACGTTGCTGTTTTCTCAAATGTCTGTCAAATCGGCTTTTCATTGTTTGAACGCCACATGTAGTGTTGCCTTGATGTCTCAGGGCTATCGGTTTGGTGGGTAGTGTATTCTGTGTTTGCGGTAGAAATTAGCAAATTGCACAATTAAGTTCAATATCCACGTAAAGCATGTAGATTAATTAGATTAGCGAGTGAGGTTATTATTAAATTCTTGTGTTTTGGTAAAACTAGAAGAGCAGATTGATGCTCACTGGAAAATGTTTCCTCGGGGCGTCAGGGGGGCCTGTCTTCTTTCCTCATGAGGGAGCTGGCCCCTAGGCAGTGGTGGTGAGCTTTTGGATGGTACGGTTGTAGTATTGGGTGGTGAGGGCCTCCAAGGGGCTCCAGCGGTGTGCATGCAGCTCAATGACCTCCATGAGGAGAGAGCGGGTCAGCTGAGATTCGACCGGACTAAGCATCTTGTCCCTGACGGCTGCTAGAAGCTCTGTCATCATCTCTGGGAGCTGCTCCTCCAGGAGACGCCCCATGCTCTGCAGCTGATAAGAGGGAGGAAGTGAGGAGACAGGAGGTCAGAGAAAGTGTGTTTGTGTCCCTGCAAGACACAACGTCTGGCACCTTGTTACTGTGGATGCAGTCAGACAGCAGTGTGCGTGCGTGTGTGCGTAAGTGAGAGAGACAGAGAGCCTGCTCTTAAGTAATCAAGGCTGCAAAGGATGTGTTTGTGAGTATGGGAACTGTTTGCCAACCAGAGATCACCTGTCTTTGCTCTTTCTGATTTGGGTCTTCTACAAAGACCCAAATCTGATTAAATCCATAGTACTGCCCAAATTCACGTGCACCACTTTATTATTCATAACCCTCAGAAGAGTGCCATAGAATATCAAAGATATGTGCTTGAGATTGTACATACTTGAGACTGTACTGTGCATTCAAATATAACATGGGCTTTATGGGCTTCAATAGGTCTGTTAGAATTTGTTTTGGATTTGTGTAGATGTTCTACTGCATGTAATTTTGTTGCCTGGCTTTAAAATTTCAAATCAGCTTTTTGCTTCAAACAGAGACAAGTATTAACTGTGCGTGACTGCGTAGGGGTACCATACCTCCATGGAACAGCAAAGGACTGCATCTTCCTTAACATCTGTGGACTCCAACAGCTAAAAGGGACAAGAACAGACACTATGTGACTATACTGGGACACTGCAAAGCAAAGGGCTGCACAAAAAAAGTGAGTGAGCAAATCCTTACAAGGCCTGGCAGAGATATAAATATATGTATTTGGATGTAGACCACATGGGGAGATTAAGCAAATGCAAGTGTTTGTGTGTGTGTTAATCAGTTCACAAGAGAAGGAAAAAAGAAAAAGACCTAATCCAGATTGTAAATATTTTCTACATTAACATTTTAAATCTTGGAAGACAACACACCAGGCTTTCATCCTGGCAAGCTAGCTAACCATCAGACATCATGGATGGCTTTGTGCACACTGTAAGTGGCCAAAAACAAATCGTATAGCTGGTAAACATGCTAGCTGGCTTTCCACCCCCGGCCCCATGCACAGATGGGCATATAACTGGCGTTTTCAAACAATGCAGAGAGCTATGGCGACAGAGGAAGGTATAACGACGGGGAGCCTCACATGCTAAACTGTGAAGATCTAGTGTCAGATTACAGCAGAAAGGAATTTGGTGAAATACTTTTTTTTTTTTTTTTTTTTCTCACAAGTCTGTTTCCAAAGTGCTACTTTGATTAACCTGAAGGAGGGAAAGGAAGTAACAGTGAGGAAGGGGCGAGAGTGTTTTTGCTGCAGTGATGTCTAATTAAACTTTGGGAGCATAGACCTGCTGCACAATGAGCAAAATAAGACCTGCAGGGTACACAGTTATGAAAAAAATAAGTGAGATCATGGAGGGAAGGATCACCTCCATCTGATGCTGCAATCCACACTCAATGTGAGCTGGCCTGTTATTTCCACGGCGTAAGCTTAATGGTATTCCACCTATCATTCAGGCCCAGCAGTTGCACAGACGTCAGCTCCTCAGTATGCTTCGATGGGTGTGGTGACAGTGTGGCTGTTTGATGTGAGAACTAAAGTCTCGTCGTTCCCAGAGTAGGAGAGCTATGTGACAAGGAGGATTAGCTCATAATGAGCTCTCTGGGGAGGGCAGGGGGAAGTTTTTGCTCAATACGTTTAAAATGGTCTGATCTATACTCATTTATAATCAGCTCTCCTATACACTGCGATAGCTTTCTTTTCCCTGTCTGTCCTTTGTCACTCTTACACCATAACAGACATTAAATCGCTCCATATTACTAGATCCACTTTAGAAAAAACCTGTTTCTGTGGACTACTTAAAACACACACACACACACACACACACACACACACACACACACACACACACACACACACACACACACACACACACACACACACACACACACACACACACACACACACACACACACACACACACACACACACACACACACACACACACACACACACACACACACACACACACACACACACACACACACACACACACACACACACACACACACACACACACACACACACACAGTCTCTCTGCTGAAGCTGAAAACAGCCAGATCTCTGGTTAGTTACTTCATCAAGAAACAAAGCTCTCTGCACAGGGAAACCTTGGGATTCTGTGTGATTTCCATTTACAGTATACACATTCAAAAGACATTTGATCAGGAACATAAAAAGCAAGAAAAACTAGGACAGCTGTAATCGTCTTGTAGCCCTGAATGGAAGAAATGCATTCAACATGACAACTCCTTGAATGACCCAGTGAGGTCTATTCTGGCAAGGCTTCATCTGTCCGTCAATTTGACTTCATTACTCAAACGCATGTATATATATTTGTATATTTTGAAACCTGTCATCATACTGCTGGCTAAAAAAAAAGTAAACGATGTATGAGTGCTGAGAGAAAAACATGTTTCATCTGAGTACTAATGACACACGGAGTGCTCACATTTTTTTTTATAACTACTTCAACTTTAACTGGGTTTCCAATAGTTGCATAGCAACAGCAGGTCTAGCGTCAGGAACAGAACTTCCCTTAGTTACATTACATAATATTACCCTATTTCTGTACTTTACTAACTGCTTAACAAAAAGGCCTACAAACAAAACAACACCACTTACAGTTGCTTGATGCTAAAAAATATTTTTTTTAAAATGAATGTACATAATCACTGTACTAATATATTGCAATTTCTGAGTTGATTGTCTAAGACTAAGAGGGCACATTGCTGACTTTCAAAGAAGGATACCAAGGCACAATATAAATAGCTCCTGAGGTCACCACCAGACATGGTGTATGTGCATGGCTTCTGCAGCGTGCCACTGCAAACCAATACCCTGTCGAAGGCATCTGTGGGCCACATGCAGGTCTTGGCTTCAGTAAAAGATGGTTTTATATTTTAAAGCGAGTGCCCTGCTACCTGCCTTCTGATTTCCCATGACTATTTGGCTGTGCAGGACTGTTATAATTTACTTTAAGGTGTGCTCCAGTGCGCACATAGTCGAGGATTATCTAACTTAGTGTATCTATGTGGATTGTGGCATTTAAAAAAACACTATTGGCTTGTGAGTCATGAATGGATGAAATCACCGCTCACTGACTTGCTCTGTCTATATGTACAGCTGTCATGTATACTCAAACACACCTCAGTTGTTACCTAATCCTATTCTGCAGGCTACAACTACAGAAGACAGCCGCTGCAAAATGCACTGCCACACAAACGTGCAGGCCCATATAATTCCCTATGCAAACACATACAGGCGAGCGCACATTATGGCACAAGGCTTGTAGCTGGAATCGACAACTACATGTTACGACAGGGTAGACAAAACAGCAGCTGGAGAGAAACCAGAAACAATGGCTTGGAAATGGAGAAAACACACACACACACACACACACACACACACACGCACACGCACGCACACACACACACGCACACGCGGTGTGTTATGACCCCAAGCACCATCAGGCTAAATGTGACACTGCTGATGCTGCTGGAATATGGAGGTGTGTTACACACCCTCGGGCACGTTGCGGAGCCCTCTTAACAAGCTGAGATAATGTCCTGGGCATAGCTCAGGAAGGGTGTGGATGGCATTAGTTGTGTGTTGATTGTTGTGTTTGTTTGCGAGGCACGTGTTAAGTGCCAGAGGTGTGAACGTGGGCGGTGAAACTACCCGACACGTGCATCAAACCGGCCATTATTTCTTCTATACCTCTCAAACTACACATTTAAACTGTTTTTCACTCCCAGATTGTGTCATCTCTCCTCTTTCTCTTCTACCTGTTGCGCCATCAGTAAACTGCAGTAACTGTCAACCTGACCACAGTCTCCTCTGCTTCCTCTCACCTCTTCTCTCTTTCTCGCTCCTACCCTCACTCGCTTCCCCTTTCAATATTCCATCTGTCGTTAACCACTTCTGTATCGCGGCGAGTCGGCTGTGGCTACCCTATATGGTTTCCATAGTGACCAAGGGAGTGTGTGTAAGAGAGCATGACCAATTGATGAGAAATGAACCTTGGGTCATGCATTTTCCTGGAACTGAGGGTGTCCTGACTGTTTACACCACTAACCAAACCCTGCTGTGGTGTCTCGAGTCTAGACTAGGTCTGGCCAAAAACAGGAAACTTGGTGCACGTATTGATCTGAGTAGACAAGATGTACAGACGCAGCTAGATGCTTCCTGCTAACTGGAACACGTGGATGCGGTTGATCAATTGGTAGTTTTGCATTGCTAGATCTATCCCGCTGCAGAATGGTCTGGCTACACCACCTACTTATTCTGGGATAGGGGGGAAAAAATGCTCTGGCTGGTTTGTGTTTCTTTAAACCAATCACAACCGTCCTGGATAGCGGAGACAGCGAGAGGAGAGGAACATCCGGCGCGTCAGGCTTTATCCCAGCAGTTTACATTGTTGAGCCAGGACTAATCAATTGGTAATTGACATACTTATTGATAAAGAAGCTGTAGATCTGGATACAGACCTCTCGTAGGCAGGTGTAGATTGGACACACCAGCACCCTGAATGGCTCCGCAGAGCTGCTCCTCATGGTGCCAAACACCTCACACAAGAAGGTGATGAAACCTAACCACCTCTCCACATCGGACTGCTGGAGCTCCTCTCGGCAGGCAAAGTCCCTCTGTGGGGAGGTGAAGATAGGGAAGAAAAACACATACAGATGCATATTAAGTTTGGAAATTACACTGAAACACGACAGGCCATCCAGCTTTTGTAAATGTGTAATACAAGTTCTAAGTAGGCAGTAGGTAGGTGGATAGTTAAGTGTTTCATAAATTCATCAGCAGTGGTGGTAATCACCATTAACATCTTTGCGATCTCCCAGATGGGAGTTTTTGTAGGTGGCACAAGTATTAACTTGGCAGCTTAAAGTACTTAAAGCCAAAAAGCAGTTGAAAAACACATTTAACAAATTCATGAATTTCTTTTATCTGCCAGAAGTAGAGGAGAATATGTTAATTTGGTTTAAAAGTGAAGGGTAGTGAACTGTGTCAGTGCTGTAAAAGTGTTGGGGTTAATATGGGTTAATGCGTTATGCGCACTTGTGAAGATGTTATACAGCAGGTTAAACTGAAACTTTATTAAGAGCAACTCACTCTGCTTTTCCAGAGTGTACTGCCTGCTACTGGAGTGCACTAGAAACATGAGCGGCTTAAAGTATATTCTCACCGACTCGTACAACTGCACTGAAGGCCTGCTTGTACACAGAATACGCAGCCTTGAATGGATCCAAAAAATAAAACTCACTCACACAGTCAAAAACATACCACACACAAACTCAAAAACAACTACACAAACCTCTCATACACCTCCAAGTAGAGATGTTCCAATACCGATACTAGTATCGGTATCGGCTCCGATACTGCCTAAAACGCTGGTATCGGTATCGGGAAGTACTGGAGTTTATGCACCGATCCGATACCACGTAATAAAGCCCTAAAGAAAATCTACATTAAAGTAGTTTATTTATGTTCTTTTTCCGTTATAACTGACTGTCAAACTGGAGAATAAAAGAAAGTTCTCTGGCAGTCATTGTTTGTGTTTGTTCATGTTTCACAAAGAGTTTAACCTGAGCCAGACTGACAACGAAAATAGAAATCGCATCGCACCCGTACAGGAATAGTAGTATACAGCTGTTAAAACATAATAAAATGGCGCCCAGATAGCTCAGTTGGGGCGGCCATGTGTAGAGGTTTACACCTCGACGCAGCGGACCCAGGTTCGATTCCGGCCTGCGGACCTTTGCTGCATGTCATTCCCCCTCTTTCTCCCCTTTCACTTCTTCAGCTGTCCTATAATTAAAGGCCTAAAATGCCCAGAAAAATAATCTTTAAAACATAATAAAATATATGACACTCTGGTATCGGATCGGTACTCGGTATCGGCCGATACGCAAGTTCAGGCATCGGAATCGGTATCGGGAAGCAAAAAAGTGGTATCGGGCCATCTCTACCTCCAAGTACATCGCCACAGTATTTGACACTCGCACAACAAGCCAGCAAAATGGCAGGATACACACGTCACAGAGCAGACAAAAAACAGATGACTGAAGCGTTAGCAACAGCAGCTTATTTAAGAAAAGAAGATGATGAGGATGGTGCCAACAGCATCAGCTAGTTAAACAAAAGGCCACATGCTCCTCTCAGCTGTAAATAGGTAGAATCTTTCATAGGTAACAGTCTGACTACGTTTAATGAAAGCAACAACAGACCCTGATGCCTCTCTCTTTATACACAGAGCGGTTACAGACTAATTGCCCCCATATTGAGATCCAGGGGTCTGGAAGCAACATCATTAATGACAACCTTCATAAGCCCACTTGTGACATTTAAAATGTTTTAAAGCAAAAAAGCCAAAATGTCAAAGACGAGGAGGGGGTCCACGCTGGCTGGGAAGTGGGGATTAAAGTGAGAAATAAAAGAGGAGCAGGTGACCACACAGCTGTGAAAAAGGGGGGAATTAATAAAAAAAAAGGGGGGCTAAAAGGATTAAGGTGGGATTCTTACTGCTGGGTCAGCGATACAAAATCTCAACATCTAAAAGAGGTGATTCAATGGAAAAACACAAAAACAGAAGGGAGGAGAGAAAAAAAGAAAAGTGTAGGAGTGCAGTCGAAAAGAGCTTCTGCAGGAGAAGGAAACAGGAGTAGGAGTGAAGGGAAGGGAAAAAAGGCAGCAGGTGGGCTAACATTTAGACATTGAATGTCTTTTGAAGACAGCATGTACGTCTCGTTTGCCTACTTCTAGACTGCCACTCTGGCGAGGCTTGTCTGACTCTCAGGATGGAGGAAGGGGTGAAAGGGAGGAGCATGGTTAGAAAGAGAGAGAGAGGGGAAGTGTGCAGGGAGAAGCAGCGAGGCACTGGCCCGTGTCGTTCTGGGTGAGGGGAGGCGATAAGACGGGGTAGCAATGTAATAGAGAGCTCATGAGAGACGAGGAGGGGGAGAGAGGCAGTGAAATATATAACGGCTGAGAGCATGTTTTCATCATGGGTGCAAGACTGGAACTGTGCAGTTAAGTGAAGGGATGGAGGGTGAAGGAGGGGACAGGCCTCTCTCCCCTGGGTGTTTAGATTAGCTACTTTGCCCACTGACATTTACAACATCACACACACAGTTGGTTTCCACCTGAAAGGGCTTCCTCATAAAACTAAGGGTGAATGAAGCTAATTAAATTACAGGGAGGATTTTGTTAAAACATACAGTATAAAAAATTACTGGTTTGCCAAAATAACATTCCATTAGCAAGCGCTGGTAGTTAAGAACAATCTTTAAAAGGGCAATTTGAGATCTTGTTTACAGTAACACATACTGTACATACAAACAGAGAAAAGCAGCAAATCCTCAACGAGAGCATGTTTAATAGTTTTGCTTGATAAAAGACAAACGATTCAATATAAAAACTGAATCATTTTCTGTTGATCAACTTTGCGTTTCAGAACTTAATGTGACTTTATTGTAAATCATCTGTTTCAGACTAGTATTAGTCCCATGGAAGATCCCACATCAAGCTGTAATGGAGCTATGAAATCCAAATTTATTTTGGAAAGCAAGCATCAGAATGTGACATACAACACAAAATATCTAAGTGCATAAAAGTATTTACAGACAAACCCTTTTTTTCTAATTTAAAACTGAAGTTAACATGATCCACTGAGATTCATAACAGTGGTGCTGCACAGATGGGAGTAAAGACAGTCATATAACAGTGTTCATTTTTTAACCATAGTGTAGCTGCGCTGTCAGCTCATTAACACAATAATAGCTTATTGCACAGATAAGTAGCCAGTCTCCTACAGCAACAAAGCAGTGGTGGAAAAAGTACTTATGTCATTCACTTTAGTATAAGTAGAAAGGTAGGATTTATTGAAGGCCTGCATTATTAGACTGCATTAGTTTTATACCTAGGTGTACCTTATTTAAATGGCAACTGAGTGTATTTTGGGCATTTCTGTACCCCAATTCATTGTTACTTATTGGCCCACAAATACCATGCTACTTTGATAAAGTAATATTGTCCGGGCTCTAATATTTATCCTACAGCTGTATCTTTCTCAAACTGTATCTTTCTGAGAGGTAAACTAGTTCAGCACCTACAGTCAGCAAATCCATCAACTAATTGGGAAGTTCGGGGTGTTCATTTAAAAAAGCAAGGCAGCTCTGTGTTTGTTATACTGAAGTCTGAGTTATGTCAGTAGTGGGGAAAAAAATACTGGAGAGAAAAGCTTAAAGCAGCACCTGCAACTAACCAAATCCCTTTCCAGCGCTCTCACCTGCAACATGTTGAGGAGCAGCGATCTGAACTTGGTCCCCTCAACCATGAACAGCGCCATCTTATCGCAGAGCTTGGCGGCCGTGGCGGCGAAGCTCCGGTCCGACACGGCCTTGAAGTAGATGGTGCTGACCACCTGAGCCAGGGTTTCCTCGGACCGCGCCGAGCACTGCGCCTCCTCCATGAAGGAGGCCAGCCGCTGCTCCACACCGCTGCTGTTGCTCCTCATGCTGTTGAGAAGGTCCACCAGCGGATCCATGCTCTGTGATCCGGAGCCTGCCGCCTCCACACGTGCCTCTTCCTGAGGCAGGAGATGGAAAAAGAACATGAGTGGTGAGTGACAATATTCAATTTCAACATACTGTAGGTTTGACTACAACATAGGAGGTTTTGTTCAGTGATTTTACTAGTTAAAAAAGCATGGGTATAGACCGTGACAGATTAACATTAACTGAACGGTCAACGTTTAGGTCGGTTTGGTGAAGTTTGCATTTGTACTACTATCCTTTAGTGTAGCAGAAGAGGGGGGGGGGTCTTAACCATTTATTTATTTATCCATTACCTTTATCTATTTAGACAGTTTTAGCTTACTATTTCAATCGTTGCTTTTAATTAATTAATCAATCAATCCATCCATCTTTTTTCACTTCTCTGCTTCACTGTTTAAATGTGTTCACACTGAATTGCAACATGTGTTTTTGGTGTTATAGCTGACTCCACTGTATGCAGATATTTTTCAAAATAAAAATCATAATTTCTGTTGGCTTTTTTTCTTCAAATGAATTGAGAACAAGTACCCCTGGTTGCGAATCACTGTATTAACGTATGCACCTGCATGACAAATAGCACATATTATCAACATGACTTCCCAAACCCAATAGATGGTTTATGACGTGCTATATGCTAGGTCTATTTTGGTTTAGTGATCTGTATGAATATTACCATGTTACTAAGAAAGCACGTCATATAATATATTCACCAAATTTACATGAACTCAGGGGTTAAATATATCTGGAAAGTTATATGCCAACGGTAAACCATGAAAAAATGCGTTGCAAAATAGTAAGTTGCAAAATAAATATATTATTTGCTGGAGTACAGTACACCCTAATCAAGCAAAATCTGGCTTCAAGACTGGATTCATTGATTTACTGATGTCGCTGTTTATTAATTCCTGCCTTGCTGCCTGCTGGGGAGTCCCGTGCTGTCAAATCAAACCACCACTGGTGGTAATGAGTTAGAGGAGGAAGAGGAAGCTGAGAGCAGCAGCTGACTCGCCAGTTTAGTTCACAGTGGAAAACATCAAAAAACTCTTACGTTAATGCCACTTTAGTTTCTTTACCTGCTTAGTGAAAACATGTACTCCCCTCCCTGCCAGTCTGAATGTGTCAATCCGAATGCTAAATAACTAAGTAAGCGAATGACTAAAGCAAGGCAGTGTAAGAAAACTGTGTCTAAGTGTCTATATATTAATGACCATGCATGTGTGTGCGTTAACATAATGAAAGTAATTATACGACTAAATTGTAGCGCATGTGTGTACACATGAACATTAGTCCTGATTGCCTTAATACTGATGGACAGGCACTAAGCAGCTTTTCGGTACCTTGTCCTTTAGTCTCCTCCTCAGCCTCTCCTTTGACGACTGCAGCAAGCTGATTTTGGGCTGCTCCGGCTGGCCCTCGTTTGCCTTTCCACTTCCTGGTGGGTGGGGAGATTCTCTTTTAACTGTCAGATCTGGGAAAGCATTTGTATTGGGTGTCGACTCAGGTCTGGGTGATTCATTGGGACTCTTACTGTTGCAGTCTTGAGGTGATCTGATCTGCTCGTCACCTGGTTTTACATTCTCAGTCTCTTTGTCTTTGGCTGTTCTCGGGGGAACTCTATCACCTGCTGCGTTTGTCTGTCCATGCCCCTGACCTTTCTGATTGTGGTGCCAGCGCCGGTTCTGGCTGTATCCGTGGTGCGGGGGTCCTCCTTGGCGCTGCCCATGTCCTCCTTGATACTGGCGAGGTGGCCGACCAGCACTGCTGTTTCTGTTATCTCCCAGTTCTGTTAAATTCTGCTGCTGTTGGTTTGGAGACAGTTGTTGCGTTTGATCCCTCTGGTGCTGTGGTGACTGTTGTTGTATCAACTGAGGTTGGTTCTTCCCTCCTCCGCCTCCTCCTCCCTCAGGCCGCTGCGGTCTCCTGGAATGAAAGCAGGTTCCAGTTAGCTTCATTGTGATGTAGCAGCAGCTGGCTTGTACCTGAAACTGCTCTGCTACACTCTGACCACCCCTCAGTTTCACACTGGCTCCTCATCTAGTCACAGTGACTAACCAGTGCTCTTCTATAAGTACTATTACAATTCACAACCAGACACAAACTGTAACCTGTCATCTACTGATACGATCTTTAAAGAACAAAAAATGCTAAAGCCCAATGACTGCTTACAAGTGGATGCACAGTATGTCTGTTTTCCTGTCCTGCATAGCTCTGTCCTTTTGCTGTACTGGCTCTGGGCTGACAAGCCGCTGACATATGGTCCAGGGGATTAGTCACCCTGGCATCGTGGAGAAAACCTATTATCAACTTCAGCCTGTGAACCAGCACAAACTCAACCAGCACACCTTTGGTGAGATACATTCAACTCTATAAGTGCTTTTTACACCATGAAACTGTGCAGGCAGATGAGGGGAATTTGCATCTTTTGGCCATAAGGATGTATATAATTAACAGGTTGTCAATCAAGGTTAATGAAACAATTTTATGTTAAGACACTCGAACAGTCAAAAGATGAAAGGTAAGTGACTGAAAGACCGGGTTAGCCAAACTTGTCGGTTTCATTCACTTCATTTTACCAACTAGAGACAGCAGTTGGAATGTAGTAGTTGCCAAAATCTCAAAGAAAGCGTTTCCTGTCTTTGCTTGACTTGCTGTTTTTCTGTTTGTTTTTGGTCCCCCCATCATCCCAGACACATGTATTGTGAAACGAAACAAAAAAACAAAAACAAAAAAACACTTAAAAGAAACTGGAACTAATTGAATAAATGCAAACATGAAGTGGTAGGGCATGTTGACAGACATAAATTAAAATTATATAAACCATCAAAAAGTTATGGGAAAAAAAAATCCAGACCTTATGTTTTAAATGGACAGCCAGCTACAGTATTTGAGTCCGATTTAATTAATTATAGTACATATAAATGTTTAATGTTGAGCCGTATGTGTTGGCCGCAGACCTGTCCATCTTCACAAAGAGATTTCAACAATCAGGACTGAACACCACTGGACATGGAGTACTTGACTTGAAACATGATGTTAGTGAATGTGCACATAAACACACACAAACCAGCCACAACTACAGTACTGTGCATGACAGAGTAATAGCAAAAGTACAAACGTTGACTATTTAGTAATCTAAAGCATAGCCTCAAGCAGAAAGCTGAAAAATAAAAAGTTTGTTCTGCTTGCATATGGACTCAGTGACAAGGTCCCTGGTAAGTTTAAACAAATGCACAAGAACTCCTTGCAGTCAAGCTTTTCTCCTTCTTGACATACTAGGGACAAGGTTTCTTTAATAGAGAGAGTACAAAAAAAACATACACAAAGCAAAAAGCTGTGCCATCCACCAGGCTGTGTAAGCCTTGTGGAGGCTGGTTTGAAGAGCAAAGAAAGGCAACGTTATTAAACGTTGTAACAGTTCATCAATGCCAATAATGCAATGTGGGTTTTCATCAATCCTCACAAAAGCCTTTCCTCCCACTTTTTAAATTCAGCAAACTTTTAATTCAGTCATTTTTGAGACTGCATTACAAAAACACATTATTCTACTATTCTACCTTGTGAAAAAGAACTGCGTTTACCATCACATGTAATAATTAAACCTCCTTTTGTTTTGTTCTTTCCACCCCAAATAAATTAATGTAACAACAACCTTGGATATTTTCTTTGAGCTTAAAAGAAGTTATATTCCTTTGTGCAAGTCAAACAAATTTTAGCAGAAAGACTGCACTGATACATGGCATAGATAACAGATTTTATTGTGCCTGCAAAATTTAAGTGAACTGACCTTTGCAGAAAATTAAAGGATTTTTAAAAAGTGGTAGAAAATGGAAAAGGACTCAAACATTTCAGTCGTTGAGGCCTGATCAACAATAATGGAATCTGCAACCACTTCTTTATAATTGAATTGTATTAGTAATAATTTTTAAAGCAAAAAATGCCAAACAATTGATGGTTTCAGGCTCTCAAATGTAAGAATTTGCAGCTTTTCTTTGTCTAATAAATTGAATCTCTTCGAGGTTTGGACTGTTGGTCTGACAAAAAAGGATATTTGATGATCAAGTCAACTTGGACTAAGAATTTGGGCATTTTTTAAAATAATTGCCAGATTAGTGCTCGGATTAGTTAACCTTTTTTCACAACAATATCAAAGAAACATGTAGGATTTCACAATTATTTTCATTATCGATTGAAAATATAATGAAAATAATTGTGAAATCCTTTCTTGGTTTCTTTGATATTGTTGTGAAAAAAGGTTAACTAATCCTAGCAACTGCTACTGCAGCTTCTGTGTCAACTAAAAATGATGTTGGTTTGATCAAAATGACACTCCTACGGATTGGTTTGGGCAAAAAAAAGGGGGTTAAGGGTTTTGGACTGTTGGCTCGGCTGTGCAAAATAATATATTTAAGAAATAGTTATGAGCATTATTTTCCCAATAATTTGACATTTCCATGACTAAATGATGAATCAATTGAGAAAATAATCAGAAGATAGTAAGTAAGTTAGTTGAAGCTCTGGTTGTTTTTTCTTTAAATTGTCATCTGTCTGTATATATGAATGTGTGTGTGCGCTGGTAGAAGCACAGAGAAAGTAAATGTGTCCAAGGGTATTTATAGTCTTTTTTGTGTGTGGTTCATTTAGTCTACGTCTCGCCTGGCCTCTCTGCTCCACTCTCTCAGGGAGTTGACAGACAGTTCATCTTCTGACTCTCTCCTCTACCAAACAGCCTTCCTCCAAATCTGCAAATGCAAATATCCTCAGGGCCTTTCTTAGTCGCATGTTCATCAGCCCGACACAAAAACTGAGCTCTTCTACAGCACACAATGATCAGGGAACACCCTCTTGTCAGGAACGCACATCAGCATCCTTGTCTATATTTTTCTTTTCTACAGAAAACTTTTAAATTTCTATAAAGCTGCTTATTAAGGTTTTCATTTTCATAAACTAAAGTATAATAGCTTAACATTGACTGACAGAAATCGTGAGATCTCATTTAATGACTGAGGGTGAGATTTTATAATCTTTTGCAAAGCCATAGACTTCTCAGAGACACGAGTCTCTCTCTCTAACACACACATTCACTCATCTGACGATCAATTTGATCTTTACGCTAGCTGTTAGTTTAGGCTCAGCTCTAATAAGCCCTTCTCCTGATCTACTGGTGATGCGGAGAGGTGAAAGTGAGACGGTAATAAAATGTTAATCATTTTTAATGACTCTGAGCTCTGCAGCAGCTTGAGTGTCGGAACGGCCATCCAGGGAGATGTTTGCATTAAGGATAAATGATGGGGCCACTGATGAAATTTCATCTCGCAATTTCTTGTTACTTAGAAACATGTCTTCCCTGGCCCAATCAATCATCTAATCAAATGAGAAAGTACTATTTTTTTTTTTTTTTTTTGGTTGAGGTGATGAGTCGGTCACATTATGGTATTAATTAGATTTAGCTTGATGTTGCCTGGCTGGGTCCCATTTTTGAAATCCTATCTTCTCAGCTATTCAAATACAGAGGCTTGCAAAAGTATTCATACCCCTTTAACTTTTCTACATTTTGTCACGTTACAACCACAAATGTAAATGTATTTAATTGGGATTTTATGTGATGATTTTATACATAATTGTGAAGTGGAAGGAAAATTATAATTTTTTTACAAATAAAAAACTGAAAAGTGTGGCGTGCGAAAGTATTCAGCCCCCTTTACTATGATAGCCCTAAATAAAATCCAGTGCAACCAACTGCCTTCAGAAGTTACCTAATTAGTAAATGGCGTCAACCTGTGTGTCATCTAATGTCCGTAAATACAGCTGTTCTGTGAAGGCCTCAGAGGTTTGTTAGAGTGAACATTAGTGAACAAACAGCACCAAGAAGCCCAAGGAACATACCAGACAGGTCAGGGATGAAGTTGTGGAGAAGTTGAAAGCAGGGTTAGGTTATAAAAAAATATCCCAAGTGTAACTGCCTCTGTCGCCAGTTTATTTCATGTATTTGCACTTTTTATTATTTAATTTCTTCTGAATTGTACGTTTACAGCAAGACGGAACTAATTATTGGTTCCGCCCGAGTGTCACCCGAGCGCCTTTTAGCGACGCACCGAAGAAACTTTACCGAAAAAGTGAATTATTTTTCCACTGTTATCGTGTTTATGTGCATACTTACAAAGAAAGTAAACAGAAGAAGATAAAGGACATTTAAAAGGATGTTTTAGCACCTCTGTGTGATAACCAGCAATGAGTTTGGTGACTATTTATTTTGCTATGAGGGCGTTTGTGTTTACGTGCGTCATTTTTTGGTGTAAAATATACATAATGTCTAGCTGTATGAGCTTGATTGTAACGCTAGATGTGTGAGACATGCATATAGCATTATTTTGTTAATGTATTTTTTCTTTCTTTAAACCAGTTCTCACGGGTTGACCAGCATTAAAGCCCTGTATTCAAATCAAGACCTCTTGCCTCATGCCTGTCACTGGAGGAGCTACACCAAGCTTTGAACATCTCGCGGATCACTGTTCAATCCATCATTCGAAAATGGAAAGAGTATGTTATCAAGACACATAATCGCTTTTTAGCGTGTTTATCAACGCCGTTTGGCATCCATTGACTCCCATTACCTTGCAATTGCGTGTTAATTTATGCCGTAGCGAGTAGTATGAAAGGGCGAAAATCCGCGTAGGGAGGTTGGTCGGGGTGGTGGATGGGTCAAACACAGGACTTTCACCCAGGAGAGCGGGGATTGTGTCCCTAGTGTCACGTTTCCTAAACTCAACCGTAGTTTTCTTCTTTTACAAAACCCAACCCCGTTCTTCTTTTACAAAACCCAACCCGCGTGTCACGTTTACTAAACCCAACCGGTTCATCTTTTCCTAAACCCAATCTGTCCACTGTATCCGGCACTCAAAAGGCGCACAGATAACACGCCGCTTGGCTTTAGAAAGTGGCGTGTATGTTTTGGCGATAACACGCCCAGTGGTGTGTATGTTTACGTCCGCTGTATACAGCGTAGACAAACACGCGGATAGGTCAAAATACGTATACATGACACACCACTTGGCTTAAGAAAGTGGGCATGTATGTTTACGCAAAGTCATGATGTCATGTTGGGAGGAAGGTGTTCTGGTCAAATGAGACCAAAATTGAAGTTGTTGGCCTAAATGCAAAACGCTATGTGTTGTGGAAAACTAACCGTGCCTGAATCACCCTGAACACACCATCCCCACCGTGAAACATGGTGGTGGCAGCATCATGCTGTGGGGATGCTTTTCTTCAGCAGAGACAGGGAAGCTGGTCAGAGTTGATGGGAAGATGGATGGAGCCAAATACAGGGCAATCTTAGAAGAAAACCTGTTAGAGTCTGCAAAAGACTTGAGACTGGGGCGGGGGTTCACTTTCCAGCAGGACAACGACCCTAAACGTACAGCCAGAGCTACAATGGAATGGTTTAGATCAAAGCATATTCATGTGTTAGAATGGCCCAGTCAAAGTCCAGACCTAAATCCAATTGAGAATCTCTGGCAAGACTTGAAAATTTCTGTTCACAGACGCTTTCCATCCAATCTGACTGAGCTTGAGCTATTATGCAAACAAGAATGGCCAAAAATGTCAGTCTCTAGATGTGCAAAGCTGGTAGAGACATACCCCAGAAGACTTGCAGCTGTAATTGCAGCGAAAAGTGGTTCTACAAAGTATTGACTCAGGGGGGCTGAATACTTTTGCACGCCACACTTTGTTTTTTATTTGTAAAACAATTTGAAAACATGTATAATTTTTCTTTCACTTCACAATTATGCGCCACTTTGTGTTGGTCTATCACATAAAATCCCAATAAAATACATTTACGTTTGTGGTTGTAACGTGACAAAATGTGGAAAAGTTCAAGGGGTATGAATACTTTTGCAAGCCTCTGTATTTAATGAAAGAAAAGCCCCTTGTCTCATCCATTATCAGCTGCCCCCTGAATATTTATTGTTTTACTACGGGCGGAAAATAGCACTTGTGCTACAATGTGGTGCAATGCATCTCTCCTTGTTCTTATACAAGGTTAATGTTCAATTGTGCATTGTCCCCATGTAAATAAAATTACATTACATTACCTTTGGATGCTGAGGCTTTGTCGAGTAGAATACATGTGTCAAATATGGAAATGTATCCAGGTCCCATTTTGTGTGCAGGATCTGGCTTATGTTGTCACTAACCTGGCTGAGACTTGGCGCTTTCCCCCGGGGCCCGAAGGCAGAAGAATGGTTAACTGGTCTCGGGTGAACTGATCAACCGCTCTAAAAGCAGGAGAGGAGGGTGTGCGACAATGCAGGCGGGTGAAAGGATGGAAGAGTGGAGTAAAGTGGCAGAAAAATTTGGAGATAACAGCGGGGAATTTTTGAAGATAGTGTAAAAGGAGAAGACATGAGATTATTAAAAAAAAAAAAAAAAAAAACAGAGGGGAGGGGGGAAAAGGAAGGGAAGCAGAGAGGGAAACAAAAAAAAAAAAACTACAGGTTGATAACTATGTAATAACATGCATAGAACTACAGGAAGTGGTTACTAAAAAGGTGAAAATGAATTGGCAGATATAATCATGGGAGGAGGTAGGATACTGATTATTGATCATGGCTGTTGCTGTGGATGTATGTGGATGGAGAACTCGTGAACCCATTGGTCGACCCAGACGAGCAAATCGATTGGCCCGCGGGGGAAGAGAAGCCTGCAGGCCAGACAGTCAATAACACAGCCAAAGCTTCATACAGGCCACAAAACACACTGGTTTAATGGACTGTGAGAAGACCGGTTTTGGCTGCCTGACTGAACATTTACTCTGTTTTGAACTAGTTTTAAGATTCAAAATCTCAGGAACCTACGGAATGTGTGCCCATACATGTATGCATAAATTGGAGACTGCAGTCAATAACTTTGAGTCATCGTGGCCAGAAGCAGAATAACAGGCGGTAACGGCTCAGAAAAAACAAGCAGACCTGCTGTGTACTTTTACTAAATGCATGTTTGATAAAAACGCATCAGAATCGGTACTTCATCAGTGCGTTCACATGCACAGCAGGGCTTACCCCTGTGTGAATAACCGGGTTATGCCAGTTTTCCCTGTATACATGAGCAGGGAACAATGGGAAGAATGATGGAGTAACTCTACCTCCGGTACAGTAGGTGGCACTTTGCCAATGCACAACGCTTTTTCTTCCAGTTGACCAATGTCAACATTACAAGATCGATCACTAAATTAGTCAAATTTAACAACTTAAGGTTTCATTTACACTCTCTTGTCACAGCGTAGGACAGCACAGTGTTTCCGTCAGATGACTGACCACTTGTTCGGCTCATTATAACGTTATCTGTAACCAGTGTCAGGTGGAATTAGCAAGCTAACTTTGTTAGCTAACTAACATCAACGTTAGCCAGCGGCCGCATCGGGGACTGCTTGGTCCCCCCACTTTTTTGCCGAGACACAGCGTTGACAGTTGATAGACGTCTCCTGATGTCCGCTGCTGCTTCGTGGGCGGATCGATCCAAATATCGATAATATCAATACCAACATTGGTATTGATATTGATCAATACCATTGTAATGTGATCGATACCTTAAGTTTCAGTTTCTCTCCAGTATGCACCGCTGCGGTTTCATCAAAGAGGCGACCTGGTTGTCTGTTTGTGTAAGGCAAGTGCCACTCCTGCCACAGCCATGGTCACAGCGGAGAGCAGGCACACTTTGCTCATCCTCCTCCCCCTCTTGTGATTTGATGTTGTACTGTCACGTGACTCAGCGGCGCCAGGCAAATAAGCAAACAAGCTGCCACACACACACACACACACACACAGAAACGGAGCAGAAGAATGGCAGAGAGGAAGAGGAGCGCTGTGTGGCTATAATTTCCGGCCAAACATTAAACAACGGCAAGCTGTATAATTTGTATAAAGGCTGTGAGATACAGTGTTAACACAACAAATGTATACAAGCATAGGAAAATTACGTCCTGGGTTTTAACTTATTAATAATCCAAAGGAAAAATCACAAAAACACAAAAGGTCATGAAAATTCAATTCAGATTTAGCAATTTGATGATGCATCCAACTTAATTATTATTAGCTAGACCGGAAAGGGGGAGAGAGATGGGGGATGACACGCAGCAAAGGGCAGCGGTTCAGATTCGAACCCGCGCCGCAGATACAAAGTATCTGTATCTTATCGGCGATACTGGCAATTTTGCAGTATCGCACACCACTATAAAACAGCAACGACTACGACTCCCAGCACGCTGACAGAGTATGTCCGGTTCAAAAAGCACTGCAGGGGAGTGAGGAGGTGCAGTTGAAGCATGCGCAGACGCTTAAACCGATCATAGCCCGGTTAAGGTGTATACATGCAGGAATCCCCCAGTTACTGAAGTAGTTCTCTATCTCCGTTAACCGGGTTATGAGAACTGATTATAACCGGGGTAAGGTGTTTACATGGCGTTTGAGAAATCGGGGTATTGCCTTAACCCGAAAATAATCATTTTTTTAAACTGCATGTAAACGCACTGAATGTGCTGACGTTTAGTGCCACACAAAAAGAACACACTTTAAAGAAGTATCCCTCTCAACAGCTCCCACTTAAGTTCTTGTGTGTTCAGCTTATCACTTTATAAAATGGTCTTTAATTGTAAGTCTGTTCTAGCATAAATTCTCAATGTGTAAAATAAACAGATCATCTTAAAAACAGAGTTAAAAGAAAAGAAGAAGGAGCATATTAGTTTCTTCTTTGCCCCTTTTCTGTTTTGGATGAGAGAGCGGTAAGCAGCACATTCCAGTAAATCACAACTAATTTCAGCCCTGCTTGACGTGCATACTAAAGTAGAAACACATGCACTACCTCCCCTTTCTTTTCTTTGCTACCACAGCCAGCCTACACTTTTCCTTTACTCAATCTCACAGTCTCACTCAGTTTCTCTTTATTCAAATACAACCCTCACGCTTTGCACATTTAGTCAAATCTCCATATTTCACCATTTACTTTTCTTCTCCCAGCTATGTTGACACATCACATACAATACAAACAAAATATAACGCAAATATAACATTATCCATGTGGCTTCTCATTACAATGAATATTCATTGCCACAGGCCATTTGTTGTGTTCTGTCGGGGAACGTAAACACAAGACAATGTCGACTTAAGAGGATTAGCATGTTTGATGCGCAAACATGCTAAGCTTCATAAAGGACAGTCAACCGTAAACTGCCAATTCTCTACTACAATAACCAGTTTCCACACTTAATACCTTTTTTACTCTGCTCTGAAGCAGGGTCCCTTCGTGATTAGCCTTTCACATTATATTTTTTCCTGGGTCATTGTAAATGTGTGTAAATGCATTCCTAACTACCATGTATGATGACATCTGACCTTATCTTACTAACCTTTCCACATTGAGGCACTACAGGATGCCTCTGGCTACAAAGAACACAATAAGAAGTCATTCATTCTACAGGCAATTTGCTCGATGCTTAGAGATTACATGTTAATCTTTTTTCCCCTAAAGGTGTTTTTCTTATATTGTGTATATTGTATTTTAGTACTTTGTGGAAAATAAAGTTGTTTTCTATTCAACTCGACTCACTTGTCATTCCCCTGTCTTTCTAATTGTTGCGTATTGTATTAAAATAAATCCAAGATTCCCGCAGAGATCCTGTTAAGCAGAACTCTTCGATGAATCATTTAGCTAGCATTGTGAGAATAGGCAAAGCTTAATTTCTCTTCTATTCAGTCTTCTAATAAAGTTGTACTGATCCCCTTTTCATGTCTGTCCAGTCTTCTTATCCTCGACCTTATCTCCCCTTTGATTTGTTTTTCTATCCCTGCTTTCTCCATCTCTGCAGTGCAAATATATTTGGCAAACCTGTACAACGCACAATTAATTGCAATTTTATCGAAATCGCAATACGGACTAGTGCATTACCCAAATTGCAGGGGGGGCGCAATATTTGTTTAAAGGCAATATATGTGTCAAACCATTCTGAATCAAGTATTGTGGTGCTGCAGAGACGTCCCGGCCTACAAATCGTATCCTTCAGACTTAAGAAAAATCTCTGTTTGGTCCAGATCCTCGCAAAAATCACACTATAATCATTTTTCTTTTTTTTCTTTTTTTTTTAAAATAGTAGTTTTCAATGAAAATGAGAATAATAATACAAAAATTATCATTCCCTCCAATATCGTGAATCATATCACAATCGCAATATCAGTCAAAATATATATACATACATATCGTGCAGCCCTACATAAGAGATGAAAGCTAATGAAATGCTAATGTTGGGTTCACATTATAGTCCAATGGGACATCCATATCAACCTGTGGCAGGAAAGCAGTATGCTTTAATGCAAGCCATGCCTCTGTGTAACAGAGTGGTCCAAGTCATCAGCGGTGACATAAGTGAAGTATCCACATGAATATTTCCACCAGCCTGTTTATCTGTTTGGTGAAAGGTCAACGTTTCAGTTCATATAACATAATACAAAACAAACAGCAGCCTCACACTTTCGGGCCACACTCTTAAGTTCAGGTTGTGTTTAGTTGCTAAAGGGTGCACACACATATGCATACAACAGACAAAAACACATACATGTGTGAAACTTCCCCTCAAATACAAACTGTAAAGCACCGACAAAGTGTGCTTAGAAGCGTACAAGAAAACAGGATGGCCACTTGTTAATAGTTGCAGTTCACAAAACAAATAGACTGAAACCTAAGCAAACTGCTGTTGGCCCAAGTTTATATGTTTGTTCTTTTCTTATTGCCAGGCCTGCGCTGCACCCATTGCACATAAACACAATAGCTCTGGACAGAACCAATTACTCTCTGTACTTAAAAACAAGGATGAAAGTGCTTTTATCTGTTCGGTATAGCTAAAATTTCCTCTTTTTTAACCACAAATACAACCCAAATATTTTCTCTTTGCCTGTCTCTTAGCAACTGAAGAACAGTTTTCCAGTGACATCAGGGCAGGGAGTGAAAGAATGAGATGTTTTTTTTTCTTCTCTTAAGGACGTGGTTTCATTGAAGTCAGACTCGGGTGAAATTTGATTTCAGAGTGTATACAATTAGAGCAGATGTGCCAATACAAAATTAAGAATTTGGGGACAGGACCATAGGTTAAATGTTGCAAAGAATGATGAGTAATCCATGGCTTGAGCATTGTAGGCAAACACAGGAGACTGAATAATTTGCTTCATTTTTGGTGAGTGACCTAGTAAACATGAAAAAAAACCTTGAATGTCTCCTCAGTGTTTTTTCTTTTTCTGTCTGCAGTGATGTGTGGAGCCTGCATTCCTGTCTTGACATTGCTTTGGCTGGGGAGAGATGTTAAGGCTATACACTGGCTGTGCACCGACATCTGACATCAACAGAAAAAACATTCCCTCTCACTGAAATACGTACGTGTGTGTGTGTGTGTGTGTGTGTGTGTGTGTGTGTGTGTGTGTGTGTGTTTGAGCTTGCATGCGTCATTACCGTCGGTCATTCCTCCTGCGTCGGAAGAGCTTTTTGGTGTGTGCAATCTCAGCCTCATTAGGAAGGGGTGGGAAGACCTGTTAGGGACAAATCATAGAATAAGAGACAGCTCCTGTCAAAACCAGCAATACAGATCACTTTGTGGAAAGTATCTACTGAATTCCTCACCACTGTACATGCAAAAGTACATAAAGTGCTAGCTTTTTTTTAATGGAAGCAGTTTGTCAATGCCAGACCTCTTAAGAAAATGTTTGTTTGTACAAAATTGTGTCTTATTTACTGCACAGAAAGTTAAGAGGAGTTGCATGTAAGAATGTGAGAGGGACAGAGACATACATAATAATTAGGGCTGCAACTAATGATAATTTTAATTTTCAGTTCTTTTGTTGATTGGTTTAAATTGATCATTTTTAAACGTTTTTTTTTTTAAATCATAATTTCCCAAAGGTGTAGTTATGTATTATCTGTATGTATTATCTTCAAAATGTCTTGCTTTGTTTGATCAATCGACCAACATTTGAAGATATTCAGTTCACAATTATATAAAACATGGAAAAGCAGCAAATTCTCAACTTTTAGGTGCTGCAACCAGCAAATGTTATTGTGGTCCTTTTTTCTTCATAAATTACTTTAACAATTAATCCATTATTTATTATAGAGCAAACGTATCTGTGTGTGTGTGTGTGTGTCTATGACAGATAGAGGAAGGAAGAAAGAGAGGCAGCATTGTGTGTAAGAGAAAGCTGCGTAACATTATCTCATCTATGCTGGAAAAACTGTGGCAGGATGCAGCGCTGTTCTTTATTCAAGACTTAAAAGGAATCCGTGAAATTCCTTTCTCTCCTGATTTAAACATTTCTCAGCATTTAAAAACCCATGGCACAGCCTTGGGAAAGGTACTGCTTCCTATTTAAAACTAGATGTTGTCAAGCAACGCAAGCAACGGGAATTCTTAGGTATAGGAACTATATTTAATGATATTAAAACTAGAAAAGTCAGATCAAAATTAGTTATACAGATAAGTAAACAGAACGGCACACACTTGCTCCTTTTGCTCAGCATCACCATGTGCAGCAGTTACCATTGTTACAGGTGGCTTAGGACCAGCGCTGTTGTGATGGTGCATACATGTGTGTGACTATGTATGTGTGTGTTGTCTAACTGCTATGCATAGGGAGTCTGAGACCTCAGCAGATACTGTAAACTGCATAAGTAGCGGATGCAATAGTTTGTGACATTTAGCATTACTGTCAGATGCGTGTAGCAAATAGTTGCAGGCTGATGCAAAACAAAAAGCCCCAAATTTCCCCAAACTCTCAACCCAATGCATTGTGCAAGAAGGTGACCAAAGTCTGTAAGGAGGAGGGGCTCTGTGAACAGTTTTTGCTCTTGTTACAGTTCACTTCTTTTTTGTATTCTTGCTAAAAGTCTAACAAAAAATGAAACAAAGAATTTGATCTGATTTTAATTTGTCTCATGACCAGTACATTGTTGATCCCATTTCAATGACATAATTATCTAATCCTTTTTTCAGTGGATCTAGAAGCAGTCATAATGCATATTTAGATAATTAAAATCCTTTTTTTACCCCCACAGCACTCTATTTGTATCTAGTAACAACAGCTTTTTGTACAGTCGAAGCAAGAAAAAGTCAGATTTGTTTTCACTGAGGCTTACAGTTACATATAGGAAGGAAAGAAAGAAAGAGAAAAAAAAATAAGGAGCGTTATAATATATATAATTATAGTTATATAATGGTTGTAAACTGTTCTGTGGTGCTGTAATGGCTTAAGGCAGTCTTTTATTAATCCACAAGGACAGCATGCATGTGTACATATAGATCACACCTGTACAGCATCGTCACAGTTCTGCATGAACACAAACACGCAGAGGAAAAATTAACATTAAATTTAACTAACATTTCCAGAAACACATAGATGTTGCAGATATTCTAATGAGTTTGCTTGATATTTGACACTAGTGCTCTAACCTACTTCTCTCTCAGAGAGGCTGCTGGGGGATTGTTGGATTCTGATTAAATCCAGATGTGAGGCGGAAAGTGTGTGCGGGGGGGCACAATAATATCCCAAAAAAAGGCAGAGAAACACACACTAAAACTGTCTAGTAGTACAAAGCTTTACTTTGACCAGAGACTTTACGTATAAACATCAAAGTATTAATATCTACAAAATTCAGGTTTTTTTCCAGACTTCAACGACTTTCCGCTAGAACAATCTGACAGGGAGGAAAAGTAGGTGGAGAAAGAAAAAGAAAGAAACAGCAGAACTGTTGCATGTTTAGCTACTGTAGTTTTCCTCTAGGATATCATTAGCTGTAATTCTGCCTTCAAATGGTAACCAGATGACAGTGAACAAACACACACACACACACACACACACACACACACACAGTATTTTCCCATCACAATTTCTTAGATCTTTGCTGTAAATGAGAAAAATGGCTTCTTTTCAAATTGTTCAAATCTACATCCAAAAAATCCACAGACCCACAGCTGTGTGCACAGTTTGTAATGCATCCAACAGGAACAGAGAAGCGAGAGATGTACAGTTGCCTCTGTGGCTGAAAGGAAGAGCACTGTGTGTGTGTGTGTGTGTGTGTGTGTGTGTGTGTGTGTGTGTGTGTGTGTGTGTGTGCTCTATCTGCAGGTAGCAGCCAGTGCGGGGAAGATCAAAGAGAGGCGTGTGCTGTCCTGGTCCCTAGCCAGACGACCCCTCACCTTGCGGCAGGCAGACGCTGTGGACGTGACAAGGACTGTGAGGGGGGGCTGGCTGTGTAAGTGTGAAAGCAGATAGAAACCAACTGAGGAAGAGATTTTGTCAATGGTTGTTTATGTTTGTAAGAATAAAGACTATAAAGATTAACAGACCAGTAAAGGTGTATTTTGAGTACATTCTTAAACAAGGCTGGAACATTTGAGTTGCTAATGTGGATGAGGAGAGTGAAACAGAAGGGGGCTTTGATCTGTCTTTAGTCTCATGTAGTATTCAGACTGAAAATAGGGCTGCATTGGTGTGGTGTTGTTACAGCTACAGAGAATATAAAATGTAATTTAAAGCAGCTCATAGATCTACGAGCATTAATCAGGATTATTTTTAAACGTCTGTTTATTGGTATTTTAGAGAGCAAACATTTTGCATACAAATTCTATAAAATATTACAAAAATAGTTTTGCAAAAACATTCACATACTCAGACAAAAACAAAATAGGTCCTGTATGATAGATAATCAGATTAGATAATCAAAGTTGCTCCACATACTTATTGACATCACACCTCAGGTAGTTATTATAGCTAGGAGTTAAAGTAAGAGGCAAGTGGATATTTATTGCCTAGCTTCAACAATATCAATGAAGGGTTGCCAAGGCTTACAAAATGTTTCAACGGAACCACTGAATGTAAATCTGAGTTTTTCCAGTTTTAGGTGCTGCATAACGTCTTTGATCAATAAGTGAAAGTGAGAGGTTGTGCCTGTTTTCAGTTCAGTAGAATTAATTTGCACACTAGAAGGGTTATGAATCTTGCTACCGAAAGAGTGTGTCGTGTAAGAGGACTGTCCTCGCCAAGTACTCCGGGTTTAACCGTGTGTCCCAGAATATTAGACAAAGTTTTACATTTTGAGTCCCAGAAACTGGATAACTTTGGGCCCAACCAGAAGATGTGCCCAGTAGAGGCAGGAAATATCCTAAACTGGTCACATAGAGGATTTATATTAGGGTACATTTTAGATAGCTTGACCTTTGAAAGATGGAAACGATGCAACACCTTGAACTATATCAGACAATGCCTGGCACATAAACACACCGAGTGCACACCCCTCTGTGCCCCCATCAACTGTTCCTCCGTTAATCCAATGCTCAAGTTGTTCTCGCAAGCAGATTTCAGAAAATGTAGGGATGTATCAAATTCATTGGAAATATAGTTATAGATATACAATATCAACCCCCTAGACAAAGGATCCACAGAAAACAAAGAATCCACCTGGGTGCTATTAGGTGCACTAGGGAAGGTAGTCGTTGTTGATCTAATTACGAATTTTTAAAAATCGGTTTGAGTAATCCATCAATATTTAAAAAAAAAAAAATAGAAAGTTGTCACACCTCTATGATTTTATCCTAAATCTCAACAATTACAAGGTAAACAATGGAATTACCACATTAGCGCTACAAAGTAATCTACAAACGATGTGTGTTTGCACGTATTTGATGGCCATTGCCAAGCAGGATCCTGGAAGAGTCTGAAAGGAAAGGCCATAGAGGAGATTAAAGAGTAGATGAAAGGGGATGGATCTGGATGTTTTTTGTTGGAAAAAAAAGACAGTTTTCACAGTGTGATTCACTAAAAGCTGGACGAGAAGAACAGAATAAAAATGCAAGAAGAAAATGACTGGACCTGTCAACACAGAGGGAAAAGCTTTGCATGTGCTTGTTGAGGGATTTACAACTAGTGATGAATGACTTCAGATTCCTGACAGTTGAATACATTTCATTTTTTTCATCCAGGTCTATTATATCCTTGAGATAGTTGGGGATGAAGGAGTGGGTGGTGTTAGTTATCAGAAGAGTTAGTTAGAAGATTCTTTCTAATTTTGAAGGCAGGGCTAAAAAGTGATTTCTTCTAACCAAAGCCCATGCTAAAAGGTGGCAACTTTAGTTATAGTACAAATATTTCGTATTAAATAGATGTTTTAGACATGGACCGCAACAGCATTTGAATAACTAAACATAACATAACTAAAAATAACTAAACAAGGTGTACTGCAATAGTGTCTGTCTGGAAATGTATTTGTGTGTCTATTTTGCAAACAGGTGGAGCCTTGCGTTTCTGTAAAGCATGAGCATCAAGAGCAAGTCGCAACAGCAAGCCTTCAGTCACACAGTGTGCCAACAGCTCAATAAAACTAAAACACAAATCGTACACAAATTTTACAACCTTGATTGGGGTGTGGGTTTTGTGTGTGCACTGTGTTATGTGCTTGGGTGTGCGTGTCTGCCTTGAGAGGAAGTTGACGCACTGCATAGCATTCCAGGGATCAAATCACTGGGAGAGGTTACTTGGGCTGCTAACAGAGAAGATGAGTCCTTTTTAACAATCACTCCATGTCACCACGTAGCCCCTAAGCAACAACATATCTTCTTTGAAAGTAATGTATGATTTAGCTTTTAAAGTTTTATGACTTACCCCGGTAGAATTTAAAAAGGTTTAATGTTTTTCCGAGGGTTTTGCCAGAAGGGTCATTGACCTGGGTCAGATACTATTGTCGATCCATTCATAACAATGACGTTGCTTTAGCGTGAAAGGGGGATAAGTAACAAGGAAGGAAAGTAAGGAAATGAGAAAAGCGAACAGAGGTGGAAATGTGAAGAATAGAAATGTTGAATAACGATTATAGAACTTTCTCTGCAATAGCATAGAAAATGAAGTGCACGTCTTCCTGCCCCTTCTAGTGTGCGACAATTCTGGTATGATGCTCATTCAGCCCATCCATTGTTTCTCTCAGCTTATTTATGTTGCGAGGGCCCTCGGCCAAAAGCAATAAATTTGAAACTGCCCCAGGGGTGGCATTACAGGACAGCTTGTTGAGAGCAGAAGAGAGAGACTGCAAGTATGAAAACAAGAAAGACTGTAAATACAAGATAGCAAGCACGTAAAATACTGAGAGGGAAGCAGAAATACTTAGGCTGAACTAATTTGGACATTTTGCCCAATTACCAAGGCTGAAGGAATAACGTGGCATTTATGTAACCTCAGATTTGTTTTTCTATTTTCTGTGTGCATATGAAAATTAGCTTTAGCTATTCGGTTTTCTTTATATGTTTGTAACTGTGATAACATGTATTTTATGTATTATTAGACAGAGCTGCATATATCAATAACTATAAGTGTTTTAAAAGGCAATTTAAAGCTGCACCAAGTGAAAACATTTTCAATTCTACTATACTATACTTCTGACTGTGTAGATCTTGTCATTGTCTAAATTTTTTGAAAGGTATATCCGATAAACTGGCAAATCAGTGTGCTGCAAAATATTTAATTGCTGCAATTTTGAGTGCAGGTCAAAACAGATTCCTTAGTAAATATCGCCAGCATGCTTTGCTTGCATTTTAGTGTGCTAAAACAGAATTTACCTGACATGTTACGCTCTCTGATTTTGTTCCCAACAATGACTCAAATCTGAACTGTGTTGAATTTAAAATCATTAAAAGTGACATTTTAGGATTCATCAGCAGTACGGGGGACTGTAATAAATTCTGTTAATATTTTTTGGGTGATCACTTTCTTTTTATTCATAATAATAATAATCGTCAAATTTCCCAGCGGGGATGAATAAAGTATCTTCTATCTATCTAATAATTAACATTAACTAATGAAAGAAATGTGGGTTCCTACAATGAGAATTAAGGGACAGGACGTGCTACACCATAGATATTGGCACTGACACACGTCTGCTGTGATCCTGTGAGAGTCTAGCTCTCTAATGTCAGAAATCAAGTTAACATTTAGGATTTAGAATTGTTTTTCCTGCAGCTAAAGATTTGCTCCCTGTTTCATGATCCCTACTTTAGGCCTTTCATGTAACTTACTCTGCAGCTGATGCCTGCCAAATGTGCCAAAAGAATAGGTTTAAAGCTGCCACAGTCAGGTACGGTGGGTGATCGGTGATAAGAGGAAAAGATGTGAGGTCCTGACATCCGTGTCTCATTTAATAAGTGATCTGAGGCCGGAGCCACAGCAGACCACCGACAGATAGACAGGCACATCAAAGAACTTGGGGGTTGAGCTACAGGAGGAGATGGAGCCACTGTGGGATCAAGTGACCCTATAGAAATATAATCATGTGCAGCAGCAGGTTTCACATGCTTATAGCTCGGTTATAGACACAGACAAAAAAAAAAAAAATCATATGTGCTCTCTTTGTTACATTACATTGACAGCCACCATCTTCTCTGCAGGATCAAACCTGATGCTTTTGTGCATGGTCGGGTTTGCATTACATTTGTGAAGATCGACTATTTATGACCCCTATTCTTGTTGGCTGCTCCGTACAGGGATTTTACAACTATATTATCACCATAAATTGACACTGTGGGCAGCACTGAACCTATCATGAACACATACTAGGGATAGAAAATGAATTTAATTATGGCACAGGCTGGAGGTTACCTTGTTTCTTGGGATTTAGCAGAGCAGTAATATGCAAAATATATAAATCAGTTCAAAGAGGGGAGGGTGGAGAACAAATGGGAATGAAATTCAGTTATCCTTCTTTTCGGCCTTGTTATTCCCCAACTGTTTTACAATGTGCATTTCATTATTATGCACTTGTAATAGAAAACTTTGGTTAATCTTATTAATCATGTGTACATATGCATGTCATTCAGATGTGATAAATTTAACAGAGGAAGTCACTCGTGCACAATTATTGAAAATCTCTGTGGAATGAATTACAAACTCCCAAGGTACCCTTACATAAAAGCTTATGTATATTCTCAAGTGTTTCTCCCATGATTGAGGCCAGAGCAGAACATTACAGTTTACAGTGGTGATTAAGCCAGTATGTGTGCGGTTAATAGAGTGTAAGAGCCAAGCAGCAGTAGGACCAGGAACAATAGCAGGAAGAGACCACAGGGAGGGGGCTGCCGGCCATCATGACCCCATGGATATTGTTCTGCTGCCCACCAACATTTTGAAGGATGATGAGAAGAGGAGGGAGGGGGGATAGAGCATAATGATGGTGGTCAGAAGAGAACAGGAAAAAGGAAACAGCAAATAGGAAGAACCAAAGGGAGACGAGGTAAAAGATGATAGAAGAGACGTGCAGAAGACAAATGAGTGTGTTTGAGATGAACAGAAACATACAGGAACAGTAAATGTGTGTGAGTAAATACTATGAGTGGAATACATCGCTCCAACAAACTGAGAGCTGAGAGACAGACCGCCCAAAAAGCCCACCCGCTCCCAATGTCCCTTCTCAGCTGGAGTCCTGCTCTGCAGCACGTACACTTCCAGGCGGAGGGGCCAACCAGTCTGTGATATCTCAGCTCCAGACTCCTGCTTTGTTCCCCTGCTGAACTACTTTGTTAACGGACCAGAGACCGGATGTCTCCTAAATGACTAGCCGCTTTCTCCCTCTCTGCTCGGTATACTCTTAACCTTATGTTCGTCCTCTGGTGCCCCTTGTCACTGACAATGTGGAAGCAATACACAATTTAAAATGTATAGTATATACTTGTATCCTGCTACAACTCAAATTACATCACTGGAAAACTGGTTTAGTATTGCCGTGTAAAAGGGATGGTTTAACATTTTGTGAAATACTCTTTTTCGCTTTCTTGCCAAGAGTTAAGATGAGTCTGTACAGTAAATATGATGCTACAGCCAAACTATGGCTAGCTTAGTTTAGCATAAAGCTGGACACAGGGGGAAACAGCTAGCCTAACTCTATCCAAAGCTTAAAAAAATTCACTTACCATTCTCACTAATAAACACATTATTTAAACTGTGAGTGAGTGATAGATTCCTGAAGTGGAGAGTGTTTTTATGATGTGAGTGAATTAATGCTTTTATGTATTATTGTGTATATATTTTATGAACTTTTGTAAGTATAACATCAACCTGTCCAGGGACTGCGGGTGGAAATTAGCATTTTTTTGCTATAACCTGACACATGACATCTCTTCTTTTATAGACTAATGTTTTTTGTGCATTGTCCCTAATCAAATAAAGAAATAATAATGTTGGTTTCTCTGTACGAAAACAGCTATTTCTACGTTTGGACAGAGCCAGGCTAGCTGTTTCCCCCTATTTCCAGTCTTTATGCTAAGCTCAGCTAACAAGCTGCTGGCTGAAGCATTAGATTTAGTATACAGATATGAGAGAGGTATCCATTTTCAATCTAACACTTGGCAAGAAAGTGAATAAGCGTATTTTACCAAAATGTCAAACTATTCCTTTAACACACCATATGCTGTAAACAACATTGCTTTCAGCTATAACCAAGCTGAGGTTGTCCCTCATGGATACTGCCTGGACTGCTGGCAACAACAAGCTGACATGATCTTGGCAGCCAATAAATTACCTCACGGGAAAGAACATCAGGTCAAAACAGTCATACAGAAACAGAAGCACCCACTCTATTTCAGATGAGAAAACTCCCACAGGTGAGAGTGTTATGATCAAATACAAAATGTTATCAAAATGGGTCAAGAGAGATGTGTGTGCATCACCTTTAACACATACTCCAACAAAAAGCTGTGGATGTGTGGATAAGCAGACGTTTGCTGATATTATTCAGGTACAGTAAGAACACCCACATGTACCCACACACATGAGTTATGGCTGTCACAACACCGAGGATCGTGCTGACATGATCATGATGATGATGCCAAACACCATGGGAGTGAGATCGAGTGCTGTACAGTATGTGTCATGAAGGAGGGAACGGTGAAGGGGATATAAAAAAAAAAATCTCCAGGGGAAAGTATTGCTTAAATTTGCCAGTTAATTCTGTACTTTTGAGAGCGCATATTTTGAGTCATTTCAAGCTAAAAGCTTCTCCAAGCTTAGGATTTTCTGATTTCTCTATATCACTAAAAATAAATATATTTAGTTTAAGATTGTTGGTCAGAGACAAAAATTTGATTATGTCACCTTAGG
Source organism: Perca flavescens (assembly GCF_004354835.1). Classification (NCBI taxonomy): domain Eukaryota; kingdom Metazoa; phylum Chordata; class Actinopteri; order Perciformes; family Percidae; genus Perca; species Perca flavescens. The sequence continues at coordinate 21,009,699 of NC_041346.1, read as the reverse complement.
CTTTTAGTAAATCATGGTGGGCATTTTTCACAATTTGTTTAAAGTTCAATAGACTAAATTAATCTTTACATGTTTAATTCATCAGAAATCTGTTTATTATTGTGTATACTACATGTTTCATCATTTAATATCTGTAACACTATCTATGTAATATCTGGCACATATATTATATGTATATAATACTATATAATATATAATATTTCATATTCATTCAAAAAATGTTAACATTATCTGTAAACTCTTACATTATGTCTTAAAACAGTGAGAAATAATGTATGTCGCTTCTCACAACTGTGTTGACTGTGATGTTTAAATGAAATCAAAATTATTCATGCTTGTGCTCTGGAATGCCCTGGCCTATCAACATTTCATAGTTTTTTTTTTAATCCTTGATCCCATAAGGTTTCATATGATCATCTTAGATTTTGTACTGTATGGTTTATTTCTGTGGAACTGGTTTTCTGACTTGTTTACTTTACTGCTACTTTATGTTATCCTATTACTGTATCTTTGTTTTAATTGTTCATTTTGAATAAATAATTTTTAGAACATTGTTTTTACAAAGTATTATATAAATAAACTAAATTTGTATTATTCAGTAACATTTTAAATTGTGCACTATTGCGGTTTGATGTTATCCAGAATCCATGTGATACCTGGCATGAATCCACAGATCAAATACTGTCTCTCTGACCCCTGAATGCTTGAGTAATTACAACCTAACGCTAGACGTGAAGGCAGTTATTGTATGTGCAGGTTGACATTCCACAGAGGCCAGTAAAGGTGCAGCAGAAACCCAGGGCAAAAGGAGGAAGCCCTTTCTCACAGTTACTCACACGCCCACACACACAAACGAGATGTTTTCCACATCCCAGGGCTATTTGTAAGTCTATTCCGACTCCTGGAAAGGGGAGGTGAATGTTGGCAGGAAGTGTGAAACGTAGATGGTGACTTTGGATGATGCAGCCCTGCCAAACAGTAACAGAAGGTGGTGACAAAAGAAAAGAGACGTGCCGTTTTTGCCCGGATGATAATGTTTATGATTAACAAATATTATCTTCTTTGGGGAAAAAAAAAAAAAAACTGTAAAAATATACAGTGCACATGTAAAAAGCTTTGACCACGAGCCAGTGTTGGAAGCAGTACAAATACAATAATATAAAAATACTCCACTGCGAAGTATAAAAGTACTGAAGTATAGACAGTTAAATGTACTTAAAGTATAACAATTTTATTAGGAGTGTTCCTGCAGTTAAATGTGCCATGTGACTGATTTATGATATATTACATTATTCGACTAATCAATGTGTAAGTAAGATTTTACAGTAGTAGTCTGTCGAGGTGGAGCTGGTTTTAACTACTTTATAAAGAGTAAGGTAGTTTAATCCAGTGGTCGGAGGATACATTTAAGGGGTCTAGAGATGATTAATGTGGTTGAAAAGAAGAAGAATGAAGTTGTGATACACAAATGTAATTTTCCAATGTTCTTCTGTAAATTATTGGATCATTTAACCTCTTTAGGCCTTTAATTTAATTGAGAGGTGGTATATTATTTAGAATGTTATGTAAAATCTTACTGTGTAAAGTAACCAGTAACTAATGCTGTGAGATAAAGGTTGTACGAAAGTATACAATGGTAATAAAAATGAATAAATGAAAGTACCTCCAAATTTGTTCAGTACAGTGCTTGAGTAAATTGACTTTGTTATATTTCACCACTGCTACGAGCAAACAAGTGAGACATGACAGTCTCACTTGTTTTAATAGCAACCAATAAAAATCCCCAGATGCGTAACAAAACTGAAAGTGGCAGCAGAAAGGAGACACACACACACACACACACACACACACACACACACACACACACACACTTCCAGAGTCATTTACCACAGAGTCCCCAATTTAATAATATTTTTTTCCTATATAACACTGCTGCACAGTGCCCATATAATAAAAAATTTCTCAATTTGATACCAATACTGGTTAACAACTTAAGACATTTGACACAACACAAAAAATAATAACTTCCCCATAATCTTGATTGCAAACCATTCGACTTCAATTCAACTGAAGTTGCAGTGATTGAGGTTTCAGTGTTTTATGTCACAGTGCGGCCTCTGGAAGTGGGAAATGGAAACTTAAGTTCCCCTTACAGTTGTCTTGGGGGCAATCCCGGACCAAGGAGGGTATTGTCAGTGAATGGTCCCATTAGAACAAGAAAAAACTAAATCTAAATGTAAATCAGTGGCCTGGCATCACTGCTGCATGACTCCGCCTGATAGAGCTTTGGGATAAACTTTAAAGATCCCAGGGCACGATTCCCAGCACAGACAGAGGGTTTAAGAGAGACTGTGTGAGGATGGCTGAAGTCAGAAACAGCTAAGGAATGTGAGGGAGAGAAAATGTGGCAATCACCCCCAGCTCTGTGTCTATGACCTTGCTTTGTCCCAGTGCCCACACATATCCGATCCCAAGCTCACCAGACAAATGCAGTTGACCCCATCTTTCTTTTGGCCCTAACTGAATGAACGGAAACAGCAATTTTGGCTCGGGAGCTATATAATGAGGAAACCATTTTGGTAGCACAACTAGGCCAATCTTGGCTGAAACACTATGAGAGGCAAACCGCAGCTCGGCTACAGAAGCCAAGAGGGGAAGGAAAGAGGAAGACACTGTAGCTCAAACTTTATGAAAGATGGAAGACATTTTGGCTCAAAGAGCAGGGAAGGAAGAGAGGAGGGTGACATCGGCGACCGAGAGTGAACTCTGCCAACCCACTGAATCACAAATCACATTGGAAAACACAACCTTGAAATTGGTATACACAGCTGCTAAATTTATTCTACATATCTATTCTACATATTATGATCTACATCACTACCTAGACCACTATTTGCACTAACTGTAGATTGACTCTTCACTACATCTCAGCAGGGATATAGACTGTCTATTCATGTATATTGTGTTATTACCATATCACTTTCGCATATCCATCGACTTACTTATAACCTCATTTTGCGCCGGCTTTGTAATGCCTACTTAATCTGCACTTTATGTAGCCTATTGTATTCTGTATTCTTGTATTGAATGTGAAACTGTATGCTGTCTTGCACGCTTATGCTTTTCTTGGCCAGGTCGCCGTTGCAAATGAGAACCTGTTCTCAACGGCCTGCCTGGTTAAATAAAGGTTAAATAAAAAAATAAATAAAATAAAATTCTTGACTTATGCTAATGCCAGACACATGCACGTTAAAAAAAACCTTACCTTATAAGGTTACCTTATAAATAAATTAGGAAATTGTTTTTCTAATAAAACTTTAATTAAGTTGAGCTTAAACGCTGATGAAGAGGTTTTAAACCCACAGATAAACAGCCACTGCCTCAGAAACAACCTACTTACCACTTTTCTGTGAACATTATTGGCTCGATTGTAAATGTTGTACATCCATTTAACCAGCAGGTGTCAGTGTAAGATATTGATGCACTTTTCATGTCAGTTACAGCTTACTTCAGCATCTAACCAGCAGGTGTCACCAAATGTTTATTTATAATCAACCAGTCTCATTTATAACGTAAATGTTAATCTGTACAGACTGATCTACATGTATTAATTGTTATTAAACAGAAAAACTGATCCTACATGAATTTTCTTCTTTCTTGCAATGATGTTTCATATGCTGGTGATTTTACTATAGACCTGACTACAGCACCTCTGCTCTGGTTGGTACACCTGTTATTTTTCCATTCTGCCGACAGGGGTCGCTTTCTAACAACTAATAGATTGTTCGGTTGTAATCTTGGTGAGAGACTTTCTGTCTGCTGTTCACAGTGTCACATAAGTGTAGAAGAACTGTTTTCCAAAACTACATAATGTTGCTTGTGTAGTACCCACATTTGTATATTAAGATAATCTTACATATCAGAGTGAGAACGTCTATGTAAGAGTATTTAGTTTTACAAAGAAAGAAAAAAGAACAGTGACTTACAGAACGCAGATGGGGTAGAAACTTCTCTATGTCGTTCATGTCTATGCCGTCATCTTCCTCGAATATGTTTTTGTTCATCCTGAAAGAAAGGATGTAACCATCATCAGGGATGATAGGGGGACAGAAATGTGCTTAATTAGTGACAGAGGACAATCCAAATAACATTACTGAGACAACATTACTGAGACAATATAGAATAATCAAAACAATTCTGAGACCGAGCAGGGAAGCACCAGCAGGACCCCCCAACTTACCCCTCTCTGTCAATGTGTGGCAGGTGCTTTGGCGTTCCTCTTAAATGTTTCCTGTGGAAATGGCTGAAGTCCAGCTTCTCTGGCTGCACGTCCCAACCTGCACCTCTACAACCAGGAGACAACAAGAAAGATTGTAGGTTAGAGACAGCCAGCATCCATGCACATGCAAATCAAACAGCACATCAAAGGAAAGAGCGGAGAGATGTACAAGAGTACAAGCTGCTTTTACATTTTACACAGGAAGTAAACCTGTGTAAAAAATGTTGTGTCTGTGTATGTATGTATGTATGTATGTATGTAGGTATGTATGTTTTGTATGTTCCCTCTGTGTACTATGTGATGGACAGTGTGTCTGTATGTTTTTTGTGTTTGGGTGTACCCTTCTGTTTGTGGTATGTTGTGTGTGCTTTTATATTTGGACCTTGAGTCTGTAAACAAAGTTATTATTAAAGCACCTGAAAACCTGGTTTCAAAATCTGAATATTTTTTTCTATAACATAAACATAAGCACACACAAAACACAAATACAGAAATGTCTCGTGCTCAATAACCCAAACTGATGCAACTTTGGCAGAAAAGTACGTGTTCATGTAGGATCCCATCCTTCACAGTAAGAAGCTGAATGCGGAAATAGATTTTCAGGGCTTTCAATTTTCATAATCATCAATTCAACACTGACACTTTTTTTTTTTTTTTTTTTTTTTGCATTAACCTGGCTTTATCTGAACAGGTAATGAAGTTTCTGAGCAGGACAAGATAGCTATCTAACATGGAATTTGTTCTTGCTACCGATTTGCTTTGAATTAGACACACTAATGCTGCGTTCCAGACACAGTTTTTAGCCCGTAAGTTACGACTTCAAGTCACGACTCACGGCTCGGTAGCGTTCCAGGCAAAGTCACCACAAACCCTTCTAGCTAGCAGCTACCTAACGTTGACCTTAGCTATCTAGGTTACTTTACGTTGCCTATTTATGTCTATTTAGTTATACTTATCACTGGTAATAAACGGCGTCTGTACAGCATCAACGGGGGTCGCCATTGTTGTTTATGTGTGTGTGATGTCAAAAACTCTAACTGGGAGCACAACGATCTGGTACGAGTTCACGAGTAGTAAGTTACGGGTTTGACTGCCATTCCAGGGCACTTTGACGGGTAGAAGGTTGTGAAAACACGAGTTACGGGTTGCCTGGAATGCAGCATAAGTACCCCTTTTTCTTTGTTCCCAGAATCTCCATAGAAATTGGGCGACGTGCCTTTAAATTTAAAGCGCCATCTGATTGGAACACCTTGATTGGAACACTGGCTCACTTAGATCTATTACCTTAATTTGTTTTTTTATAAAGGCTGTCTTTAATTATCTACAATCAACCTGCACTTGCTTCTAATTTGACATGACACATGATTCTTGTTGATTCTTTTCTTCTTAGTTTCGCTGTTTTTCTCCTCAATGTGTTGGCAGCTGTTCGTGCATATACTGTAAATAGCAGCGCAATTGGGATGTATGCAAACGTATTGTGTATTTACTTGTATATATTTTATTTTTACATTTTTAGTATTGTTTATGGGGGGAGTCAGTTGGTGTTGGGAGTTGTTAGGCTTGGAAGTACTCTGTGTATGTGTGAATGTATTTTGTATTTTATATTTTTTGTATATTTGTCTTAAGGACCCCCTCGAAAATGAGATGATTCATTTCAAGGGGTTTATCCTTCTAATAAATACTCTGAATTACATTAAACACATGTCAGGTCAGGCTTTTTCTGTTAACAGCTGGTCAGAACCAGGTTCTTTTCCAGTTTCACATATTTGTACAAAATGCGATGTTGGATCTAATCTGCTTTAGTTAAGATACTCATTTCAGATTATGTGTTTAAATTAGAGATGTTCCGATACTGGTATCGGTATCGGCTCCGATACTGCCTAAAACGCTGGTATCGGTATCGGGAGGTACTGGAGTTAATGCACCGATCAGATACCACGTAATAAAGCCCTAAAGAAAATCTATGTTAAAATAGATTTATGTTCTTTTTCTGTTATAACTGACTGTCAAAGTGGATAATAAAAGAAAGTTCTGTGGCGTTCATGGTTTGTGTTTGTTCATGTTTCACAAAGATAGAAATAATATCACATCCATACAGGGATAATAGTATACAGCTGTTAAAACATAATAAAATATATGACACACTGGTATCGGATCGGTACTCGGTATTGGGCGATACACAAGTTCAGGTATCGGAATCGGTATCGGGAAGCAAAAAATGGTATCGGGCCATCTCTAGTTTAAATATGGTTTTATAGGCCCAGAAATAGACTTGCAGGGACAGAAGTTGAGTATAATGCTTAACAGTCATAGTACAAGAGAGACTGTGGGGTGGTAAGTTATTGGGGTGCAGCCACATTTAATAGAAGGCTCTATCAATCACGGACTACATGGTGCTACAATAGACTTTGGTCACCACTAGGTGAGGCTGTCTGACCAGATATTTTATTCACTAGATTTTAAAAAGAATTTCCTTTCTGCAAATTTCTCTTTATCTTTATCAGATAACATAAGTTCCATTTGGCTGACACCTTTGTCCAAAGAGACTTACTATTTTACCCATTCTGTGCATGCACATCTGGAGCAGTTTGGGATCCAGTGTCTTGCCTTCAAGGCACCTAACCCTAACCATAACCATAACCAGTGCCTCCCAAAGGTGCCACTGATAAACGTCTTGCTCAAGGTTGAGCCAAGTAACGGAGTTAAAACTCAAGCTTCAAACAACATTCTGTTTTAAGACTCTAAGCAACAGCAACATTTTTCATTCTAAGGTTGTTGCTTTCACACAGCTTTAAGAAAGGCAGAAATGACTCCCAACCAAGGTGATCACTGTCAGTTTTTATCCAATATTCAATCTATACTACACTACATCTCTGTCTGCATGGAGGGAGAATTGCTTACATCATCCACTGCTCCTTCACTGTGTGCTCAGATGTGCCAACGTGGCCGGAACTCAGGTAGCTGAGGCTGCCTTGCAGCTGTTACCATGGCAACCAGTTCTCCCTCCTGTTAAACTGATTCATTCCTCACTCATTTCCTTTTTTCTCCTCCTTTCTAAGTTAATATTAATATAATATTAATAGAATATTAACAATATTTTCAGAGGAATCAGTCGAGCCTCCAGCCTCCAAACACTGAAACAAAATACTTATCAGCACAAACTCAGTTTAGCAGTGTAGCTTAGTTAGTTTGGGATGAAGTGACAGAGCTGACTGAGCTTTTTGAATATGATGTCCCTTATAGCATTTCTTGTGTATATCTATTATTTTATACCCACAACAAACGTCAGCAGTGATCTGGGTCTTTAAGACAAAAGCTGGAAAAATACCGTCTCAGGCTTACCGGGAGAAAGCTAATCAATATTTAGGAAACAGCAGACCTCAAATTAAGAAATAGAGCTGTAAGAAGGAAGTCAAAGACAATGAAAAGACTGTTACAAAGCATGAGAGCAAAAAAGGCAAAAGTCTCAGTGTGTGTCATATGACCCTCCAGAAACTAAGGCTGGAATTCAGACCCAGTAGGCAGTACAACATATTAGATTTTTTTAAACAGCGAGGGACCTACCCGCGTGAGTCCATTGTGTTGGCAGCCCATATGTCTGTCCCCAGGATGTCAAAGGAGCCCATGTTCCCATTCTGTCCCGACAACACACAAGGAAAATATTTTCAGGATGACTACAAAACACGTTTTTGCCAAACCATCACATACCAAGCTCAATTAGCTTGAATTTAACATTTATAAACTGGTGCATCATTTTTTTAATTAAAAAGAAATATGATTTTTTTTAGAAGGCTCTAAATTCAATGCATGTAGTATTTTTTAGAAAAAAATTAATATATGTATGGTATCTATGCACCTACAGTTGTCCTTCAGTGTATTTATTGTGTATCCCACAAACTTAGTACCGCACTTCCAGAAAGTTAGGAAACTTAAAAGAGAATGATCAAATTAGAGGCCAATATATCTGGACTTTAAGTCCCCAGTATGGGTCAGCCCTAAAAATGTTGGATCTTACACTTCCCATAATGCAACTCAATACTGTCTGTTAGGGCTGGGCAATATATCGATATTATATCTAGATATCGTCTTAGATTTTGGATATCGTAATATCATGATATGACATAAGTGTTGTCTTTTACTGGTTTTAATGGCTGCATTACAGTAAAGTGATGTACTTTTCTGAACTTACCAGACTGTTCTAGCTATCTATTATTTGCCTTTTCCCCACTTAGACATTATATCCACATTACTGATGATTATTTATCTAAAATCTAAGTGTGAAGATATTTTGTTAAAGCACCAATTGTCAACCCAAGAATATCACCGCAATATCAATATCAAGGTATTTGGTAAAAAATATCGTGATATCTGATTTTCTCCCTATAGCCCAGCCCTAGCGTCTGTCATTAGACCCTCCTTGCCTGCCCATGACGTTCCAACTCCACATACCCAGTTTGTAACACTGGTTAGGAACACTGGAATGTGGTGGCACTAAGACAGCAGACAAACACACAAACTGTACCTTGGCAGGGCCTGTGAACTGGTTGTTTCTGCCTCTGCTGCCGGAGCGTGAGCCAGATCCTGGTCTAGACCCTGAACTGGGCCGGGAACCTGTACTGCCGTTACTGCTGTGTTCCCACTCGTCCTGCGGAGATGAGAAAGGGAATGAAATTTGAAAAAGGTATTCTGTTTTATTCAAAATGATATGTGTTTACTTTTCTGTCAAAGTTAATCACAGTGGGGAACACAGAAGAAACCACAGCTACAACAAAATAAGTCAGCAACAGTTTTATATTTGAGTAAAACTGAATCAAAGTCCATAGCAGCTGGGCAGAGGTATGTGTCCATATACAGAAATGCCTTTAATGTGCATTGTCCTTATACACAAATGAAATAAACTGTATGGGTTTTGTCACGTGAGGCCAGTGTGCCATTTCACCTGCTTTTACACTTGTTTTGTGTAACAGCAACCTGTATTGTATTATATTGCTTAACAAAACATTCAACACAGAGAACAGCGCAGAACTGCACTTGTTGAGCTGAGAAAACAGCTCCCATTTCTGTCACCACATGTTTATTTCAGTTTCTGATTGTTGGTAGTTGTTTTAGAGTTTCGGTCTACTCTGCATGGGAGAATATACCACAAGGGCATCAAAACTCTAGTTTCATTGCCAAGTCTTGGACATTTTCCTTCTAGAAGCTAAATGGGAAAAATCAACTCCCTATTTATACTGCACTCAAAATGCAGTGACAGGAATTTGATGTATCGATATACTGACAATTAAATATTAGTCCCTTTTTTACCTCTATCACTCTGTTCTCTTTGAATCTATCACCCATGTTGCTTCACCACTCACTTCCTGGTGAATCATACCAATGAATCTCTGGGGAGCAACACACACACACACACACACACACACACACACACACACACACACACACACACACACACACACACACACACACACACACACACACACACACACACACACACACACACACACACACACACACACACACACACACACACACACACACACACACACACACACACACACACACACACACACACAATTAATTAATGTAGAATTATTAAATTACTGGCTCTAGCCTCACAGTATCTCATGTTAGTCATTAAGAGCATACCTTGTCTCCGGCAACCACAAGCAAGCAAAAGAGTTGTGGACCGCTTACGGCTCGTGTTAGTCTCCTCTAATCATACACTTGAGCAGCTGACAGAGAGGGAAAGACTAACCTGAACATAGAGAACTCAGAGCGGAGCAAACCTACGCTTTAATAATCAAAGCGACGCTCCAGTAACCATGAGGGTCTATATGAGCACAGAAGGAGACAACATCAACATGGAAGTGGCCGTAGAATTAGAACTGTAGTGGAGGGTCAACACACGTAACCGCTGTTTAGTCACCTCTAATATTCTAAAATAGTGTTTATGCATATTTTGCACACGTTTACGGGAGAAAACAAGGCCTAGCAGGCCCGGGAGTCAGGTTATGGAGGGAACTAATTCTGAGAAGGCAGAGAACCTGTTAAGCTCAAACTTTAAGTTTTTTTAAGTCAATATCAGACTGGGGTCCATCTTTCCTTTCATTACGGCCCTTGTGATCGATGGTAGGATACAGCTAACCCAAACATTTTATTCCACTATAGCCCTTGAGTAGAATATGAATATGCTATGCAAAACTAGACTGTGAATGATTATTCAATGCATTAATTAAAGGCAGGGTTGGTAACTATTTCCAATATACACTTTATTTTTATATATATTGTTGGAAATGGTCTTTATAATGTGCTCTGAAAAAGGATAAAGATCGGTCATCTGTAGCTGCTGTTCTCCTGTAAAAACGCCCACCTATCACCAATCACTGCCTTGCGGTCTGCTTGGAAAGAACCAATGAAATGCCTCCTTGCCCCGCAGCGTGTACTCTACCCCTCCCGTGTACGAGCCTGAGCTCAATGCGTTTTGTCGCCGCATTGCTAACAGCAGACGCGTTTTAGACATTCGGTATGATAATATTAGGGGTTTGCTTACCGGTGAATGACACATGAAGTAAAATTGCGGGTTAGACAGAGCCCCGAGAAAATGCTACTTCCAAATCTTGCTAGCTTTTCAACATCATCCCCAAAGCTGTGAAATAAGCAGAACCCACACACACACACACACACACACACACACACACACACACACACACACACACACACACACACACACACACACACACACACACACACACACACACACACACACACACACACACACACACACACACACACACACACACACACACACACACACACACACACACACACACACACACACACACACACACACACACACACACACACTTACACACTTACTGGCTTGGTTGAGCCTCTCCCCCGTGAAGACGTCCAGCTGCCATCTTTCTTGTTGTTACAGTCATCGGTCCACTGGTGGAGAGAAGGTACACAAATGTAAAGTAAAAGTAAGTTTATCTGGCGTTTTTCTTCCAGCTGCAGTGTTTGGTGGATGTACCTCCACATTTGTCTCCATTTGCATTAATCACAACAGTAGAGGCAGCTGTTTTGATGCAGGCTGTACCCCACCAGCACGTTTTGGAAGACCCAAGCCAGAGACACTACTACAAATAACCACTACTGCTAACAGATACGGGACTATTTAGAGAATGCCATCCATTCATGTAATAAGGCTCTGACCTGTGGCACCTTGACACCGTTGTCCAAGTCCAAGTCTCCATCTGCCTTGTCTCCCAGAAGCCCCTGCACCTGGTACTCCAGCACATAGCTGTCGATGAAACGCTCCAGCTCTTCTATCTCTTGTGAGCGTGTGCTTCCAGCCTCAGACGATGCAGATGCAACTGAAGAATTCTCCATGACAACCAGTGCTGTGACGGTTGGAAGGGGAGGAGGGGAAGGGAAGGAGGAAAGTGACCTGTGGATAGAGGAAGAGAAAGATACAGAGAGAGGAGTAAGCTAAAAACTCAACAAGGAGCTTCCATGTTGTGTGGCTAATAATCTATCTAGAGCATACATCCTGTGATTAGAAGGCTGGCTTGTGTGTACAATAAGACCAACATCAAAACAACGACATGAATATCAACAACATGCTGAGTATAGTGCCAGTACAGCTGAAGCAAATAATACATTTGTTTGACAACAATTTATTGCCAACTATTTTAATATTCAGTTAATTGTTTTAATCATTTTTAAAGCAAAAACACCAAATATTCTCCAGATCCAGCTTCTGAAATGTGATGGTTTTATACTTTTGTTTACCATATATGACAGTAAACTGAATGTACTTGGGTTTTCAGACTGTTGGCTCGATAAAAAAACTATTTGAAAAGATATAGGAAGAGGAAAATATGACAGGAATATTTCAAAATGAGAATAACAGTTAGTTGCAGCACTAAGTAGTACCAGCAATAACAATATGCATTTCTCTCACCTTGATCCCCCGCAACTTCCCAACACTCAAAGAAGGCACATAACCTCACTGCTGTCAACAAACATCTACATGTATGCACTCCTTGTTCCCACAGTGTCCAACAGCAAGACTGCCCTAGAGTGGACTCTACAGCAGGCCCAGGTTGTTGTTTCACTCCGATTACATCAAATCCACCTTTTGAAAAACCTCTGATTCATCACTGCAAATGTCTTTGTCCAAACTCTCTTTGGCATCAGCATTCATTCACCTCTCCATGTCCATTTACCCATTTCTTTTTCCACCTCTTCCTTGCTGTCTGTCTTGTGTGTCTGTCTTGTGTGTGTGTGTGTGTGTGCGTTAGACCCGTGGCCAACAGGGAAGCAGCTTTCTGCCTGGCTGTCTATTGCTACTAAGCTCCTTTACATCATGGCTTGATCACCAGCCATGCAAATAGGATTTATTGCCCTGGGGCACGCAGAATGGTATCTGCTAAACCCTGGGGACTCACTGGGGAACCCTGTGCATTTGCAGTGACCAGTCAGTCAGACAAAGTTCAAACCTATTGTTTTGGTTCTGGGCTATGGGGCTATCTAATTCCATGAGGAGTGCTTTATCCTAAATACTCTCTTTAGTCTATTTTACATCACATCTCAACTCACCTACTGCGGCACTGTGTAGTAACTTATCAAACAACAACCACAACAACATAACACAGTAAAGACTGAGATCACACCAACTATTTCAACATACAAAATAATTCATCTTTTTTCTCCTTTTTTGACTACCAATAACAGCTACTGAGTTAGTATTGACAAGCATTACCAAGAGGGAAATGCCCAATTAGAGGATCAGACCTCAGGGCCAACTATAGGACAGCACCCCTGTTGAGCAAGAGACTGGAACTCGGAACCTCTTGCTTAAGGATGGTGAGTCTCTGTACTCGTCACTACCTGCTGCTTTTGTTTATGTACATTTAGGACTAATGCTTTAATCTCTGCATACTATGTAGTAGTGTCAACATGTCCTAATCTGACCTACTGTAGTATCAGAGTCTAATCCTCACATGTCAGTAGTGTAATCTAACCCATACATTAATACCAAGGCTTTGATTAGCCTGGAGATTTTTTAAAAACATTAGTTGTGCTTCATGTGGTTGACGTTGAACAGTGATGGCATTTGGTTATGAGGATCGGGAGATCAACTTGCATCTTCTGCCGACTCTGCTAACCTGGGCAAGCTATCCAGCTGGCCGGTCAAGTTTTCAATGTAAACACAAAGAAAAGGTGGAGAAAATGAGTTTAAGCTAGCAAGACCATCTCTGCAGCCATCTCATGACTACGAGTGCCTCATCAGAGAAGGGGACTCACCAGTTGCCTGTTAATTCTGCTGGCCTGGTCTGTAAACATCAGAGTTAACACAGGAAAAAGTGAAGCTGGCTATTAGCTACAACCTATGGTTACCATTTCCATCTCTACATCAGAGGGGGCACCCGTGCCAAGCATGGAGGAATTGAACACTGAATGTGACTTTTCTGCTGGGCATCCTGCTAGCCGGTGTGCAGGCGTCGGACTGCGAGCTGGATGACCTCTGTGCTTTCGTCAGTTTCCAGCAGAATGTTGAGAATGAGTTGAGTCTTCATGGATGTTTGAGCTGAAATTGACTGATTTGTAGCCAGAAGGCTAAAGAGGCATCAGTGCTCGGACCAGCTGCCTTGCAGACATTTCTTAACCTCAGGAAATTACAACAGCGTACAGAAACATGTGATGCATAACCCTCGTAGGCTCCTGTATATGTGCTTGCACATGCTGTACATGTATAGGCATGCACATACAAGTATAAGCACTTACATTTGCACTACTTAATTATTCCTACTGTTGCCTCATATATCGATATAATACCAAATTATATATGAGGTAAGGTTGTAGGGGCATTGGCCTTGGATTTTCATCTCAGTTCAAAATTTCAACTGTTCTGTTGTGAATATAGCAGAGCTCCATTAATTACTACACAGTTTAAATGAATGAAGAAGCATTCAGTAATTGTAGTCTGGCAGTTTGCAGCACTAGGTTCGATGCATTTTGGTAATGGTTGCAGCTCAGTCAGATGTCCTACTCTTGTCCTTGACATGTAGTATAGAATTACTGCCCGAGGGGAAGCGGCTGCCAATAGCTATTGACCCATCTGTTAATACAACTCATTGAGTTCTCCTTCTTTTTGTAGCTATGATTTATTTGTATTTCTGCATCTGTGTGATTATTTTCATAGTAGTTCATGTGCTTGCTGTGTAGCAAGACAAACAAATCACAAGGCTTGTAACATTATAGTCACCCCCAAATAACATCAGCATTAATATCCAAAGTAAACACTGGTTCTGTGTCTTTATCTTGGACATGACTCAAATCTCTTTTTATCCTGCTGTGTTTTATTACCACTCCAAATCTGCTTTTAAAGAAGTGGTGGTTACATTTGCTTTGCTTCCACAGTGGGGTTATCGTTCAGCTTAACAACAATAACATCAATGTTCTTCAGGTGGAGGAGAAACAAGTTTTACCTTTACATTATAACATTATAATATTCCTAAGGTGGCACAAATATGCTCATTTGAGAGTCAACAACACAAACTACCCTCATCCCTGTAGGGTGCAAGAGAGAGGCAGAGGTTGTGGTTGTGACTAAAGCAAAGATTTCATCTCACACAGGCATAGAAAAACAAAGGGCAGGCTGGTGGACTTCTGATCTTTGAATGAACAGAAAAACTGGCTCTGCAAGGTCAGGAGCACAAATAGCGTCGCAAGGAGTCTCACATACACAAGACTTTAAGACAAAGCAATGATATGGGCTCTCACATTACAAAAGGCACTGATGCAAATGATGACGGGAAGCATAAGCATTCAAAAAAACGGGTTGCATTTTAACTTAGCAGTAGGCCCAAATAAATTCTGAGCCTAGGCCTCCACACTCACACACACAAGGAGTTAGGGCTGCAAATAAACAATTATTTTCTTATTGATTGATCTCTTGATTATTGTGCGCCAATTTTACACACCAAAGCCTTTTTACAGGTCTTGGGGGTACTACAGCATGTGTAGAAAAAGATGTATAAAGCCCTTTAAGTTGCATAACTTAAGTCAGCGTCATTGGGACAGAACCTTGAAAATGTAGCTACTAGCAAAACACACCCGAATCTCTGACCATACTGTCTGTATTTTGGATGCAAGGTTTTTTGACAAGGAGGAAGAGTGTGTGGGATAAAAAAAAAAAAAAAAAAAGATGACAATCCTGGTTCTGCTGCATTGATTTTGATACCTTTTATTTATTTATTTTTAAACTGCCCCATTGGGAGTCCAACAAAAGCTATAGCAATGCTAAATCGGTGACGTTCATCAATTAGTTGTTTGGCCAATTAAATGTCAGAGAATAGATAAGAGCCCATCACAATTTCACATTGCCCAATTCCTTGTTTAGTTCAATCATTAGTCCAAAACCAAAAAATATTTAGTGCTGACCAAGAAAGAGAGTCGGTCAGACTGACGATGGTTGCGCCTGATGAAGTAGTATGTTGCAGTGGGCATTGATTGATTGCACTGAAAAAAAATGTCATGTGGGTTGTCTGTGGGTTGTAGCATTGGCCTGTTTGTAGTAACATGGGAGAGTATCAGATCCCCCACCCCCCTTTCTATCTTTGTCTGTGTCCCACGCTCCTTCCCCTTCTCAAACTACATCTTTCAGTCCCACATATCCTGACTTCCCCCTGCTCCTTCCTGTCTCCACCCTTTCGCTCTCCCTCCCTCAATTCTACCAGCTGTTCCAACAAACTGCCTGCCACACTTTTAGCTTCATTGTTGTGCTGCTGTGGCTAAAAGAACTGGCATCGTCCACACGTACCAAAACGATCTTTTTTTTTTTTTTTACCCGTCTTCCCTGTTGCGTCCAAACGAATACATTTGTAAATTACTCAACGCGCTACTTCATATTCCAGGCCTGTGGAATTTCTGCTACAGAAATTCACCCAAAAACGGAGAAGAAGAGCATAGACACTTCCACTTCCTCATCATGACTAGACTACAACATTCTCTTAATACATCCATGGACTATAATAACTTTCACCACTGCTCATTTTATAAAGGTCGCCACAAGAAAACCTGTCATTGTTTACACTATATAATGTGCTGTTGGATTGCTTTTTATTTTGCAATTCTGTCTGCCATCGGATATGATTGCAGCGCGCTAGCAGCAAGCTAACGTTAGCGCGCTAACGTTAGCTCTGCTAGCTAACATCGGCAGTCAAACAAACATCAATGAGCCAATGTCTTTTTGATAATCTACACGTTTTTCTTGCAGTAGCCTTTCTACAATAAGCCGTGGTAAAAGTTGCTATAATCCGTTCAAGGAGTTGATAAGCAGACAGATTAGCTAGCTAGATGATAAATTGTCTACTTCCACTTTATAAACAGCTAACTATAGCAGCTAGCGTTGTCGCTGCTGGAGTGGTCAGCTACTTTAGCGATGTTTAACGTTAGCTACATAACGTGAGCAATATATCTTGTGTAGAATCTAGGACCGGCAGAGGGAAGTGTCAGGGAGCAGAGACAAAGTATTTAGATGAAGTGAGCTCGTTTGACCATGGAGATGGGATATGCTCGCTTAGCTTCACCGCAGTTGTGTGTGTCAGTGGCCGTGAGGGTGTAAAAGAGGTCGAGGGGCGTGGATGACATCATTGATACGAACGTATGCGGTTTTGCCATCCAAACGAAGCCAAAAGGGAGCAGTTTTCGAATTTTGTCACCCTGGGACCAGTTTTCAAAAAAGTGCGTTTTCAGGCAGTGCGCTTAGAGGATTCGTTTGGACGACCGGCCCAAACGATGCTAAACATACGTTTGCATCAAAAAGTGTCTCCATGTGGATGGCCCCTGAGAGTATCCAACACACTTCATCAAGGTTTACTTCTATTCTTCTAAAATTTCTTGTTCAGGCAACACCATGTCATCTTCTCCATGCTTATTAAATACAGTAGTTTGTTTGTGTTAAAACCTTATGTATGTTCTAGTAAGTTGAACACAGTATAATTAAAAAGAGCGCTATAACTGTAGCAGCCACAATAACCATACATTTGAGTCATCACCTCTCTATAACTGTTTCAACAAAGACTAAACATTATAAACTTCATGATAGGGCTCGGCAATATATCAATATTATGTCGATATCGTGATATGAGACTAGATGTCTTAGATTTTGGATATTGTAATATGGTGCATAAGTGTTGTCTCTTCCTGGTTTTACAAGCTGCATTACAGTAAAATTATGTCATTTTGTGAACTTACCAGACTGTTCTAGCTGTTCTATTATTTGCCTTTACCCACTTAGTCATTAAATCCACATTACAGATGATTATATATCAAAAATCGAAATTGTAAAAATATTTTGTGAAAGTGCGAATTGTCAACCCTACAATATCGACATTGAGGTATTGGGTCAAAAATATTGTGATATTTGATTTTCTCCGTATCGCCCAGCCCTACTTCATGACCGGATTTATTGCAAGGCTGTTGCATTAGTTTTAGATCTGTGTACTTAAGAAACTGGCAGCTGTGTGTATTTGAGCTGCTGAACTATTCAGAGATGTGAGCAGGGATTCAGAGGTCAGAAAACCGGGCAAAGGAAATACAGAGAAGGTAATTGAGTGAAATGAATGGTGGACTAAAACTAGGATACCTGTCACAGCCAGTGACTCTACAGGCCACCAGCAGAGAAAGATCCAGACAGTAAAATGCAAAGCAGCATGTACTACAGTAAAACCAAGCTGAAGACTGCTTGGAGCCCAGCGCCATCCAAACTGATACTGAATTGGCCAGGCAGACACAGCATGGCACTGGACAGCACATTGTTTCTTTGTTTGAGAGGAAGAGACAAATGCCAATCTACACCATCCACACTTGATGATAGGATAAATCTCCGAACAGCCGATAGTAGATTGATTACATGCAAAGAGAAACAATTGTGATCATAATATATTGTGCAATGTCCCTCCCTGCTCAACTGATCTTGTCTGATACATGCATGTAAAAGGGAAAAACATACTTTCAAATTATGAAGTTATCTTTACTTTTAAAACTAAACAGTGTAGTTCAGAAGGCATGGTAATATGGTGAATTTACACATTCCCAGGACCACTGAATGAGAGGTGTTGAATACGTATCACCAAGTGATACAAGCACAACCCTAATTGGGGTCACACTTATTTCTCAAAATGTACTGATTTCAGTACAATATTAGAAGAGTATTCCCTAATTTCATACCTAATCTGCAACATAAAGCATAACAACTATGTAAACTATTATACCCAGGGGTCCACAGTAGTCTTCTAACATATCCTACTGGTTGTATCACGGCATAGTAAAACAAGCACTGAGCTACCAGTGAATTGCAGCCTTTGATATGGTTACACAACAACCAAATAGTAAGAACCATAATCCACACAACCCAAACAGAGCAGAACATGAGACCTAGTCTCCCCAGTGGGAGTCCAAGTCCATGTTCTCACCACATGCAGCGAGAGCTGCTAATTCGCCTATTCTGGTCTACTACCAACTGGCTGGCTTAACAAACTAGCACTTGGGTTTAAATATAATTTTGCATAGTCTATTTTTGAGAGGTTAGATGGAGAAACAAAGAGATTTTGCTTCACGATTTGCAAAAAGAAAAAAGAAAAAAAAAGGGGCTGCTGTGACTTTATTTATATAATGTACACTATGTGTGCATATGGATGCATGAAGGTTGGCTGTATGGAAAATTAAGTGCCACAGCGAAAAAAAGAACCTTTCCAAAGTTTTGTTTAAATTTCAGCAAGTGTGTGACTGCAGATGCCCAATTTTCTATGGTGTTTACTCCTCTTTCACAATACCAGCCTTTTTAGCACAGCTCCAAGAGTAGGCGGTACACATACAGTATAATACATGCAAAACTCAGCTAGAAGAGCAATAGTAGCCTTCAAAATGAGTCAGTTGCCTCCCATTCACTGTAACAAGCTGCTGTGAGTAAATGTGTTTACTCATACAGTTTGAGCGGACTGACCTGAATCTAGAAGAACAAACCAGTAGAAGATAGCCTGCACATGCCACAGAGGGGGGTCCAAGGGTATGTGTGTGTACACCTAAAACAATAGCCCCATTGTCCCCCTATGCCCCTGTAGTGACCTAATGGGAGAGCATTAGGGATGTGCAGTACTGTGGGACTGTAGGCCAACAATGCTCTTCTGTCCAGATCCACACACACAAATACAGAGTCCTGGCAAACAAGTGAGGGTGTGTTATTCAGCTCACCGGCTTGACAACATGTATGGAGTGTAGGTAGAAGTTCTGAGGCCTCAAAGCTGAATGACAACAAAAGCGAAAAGAGAGGCAACAAAGGTTAGTCGACAACTAAAGGCCTTCTGCTCTTATCTTTAAGCCACCACCTGCTATCTCCCTTTCTTCATTGTCTTTTCCCACTCACTCATCCATACATTTCAGGCAATGTAATAAGCAGCAGTTCCCACTGAAATGAGGCTACATTTGAGCTACGCAGGCTGAGTCAGGGTTTTCCAGTTTACTGCAGGCTACTCTTACTCTCTCCGTAACATGCAGCTGTGTGCGTGCTACTCCACATATTTTAAAACACTACTCCATTTCTTAGCATTAGCTTTAACATGAGGCATACAGGTCCATGCTGCTACTCACATGAAGCCCTGGCATTATTATGTGTTACTGTTACTTTGTTTTTTTCCTTTTCTAACACTGTTTGACCTCTGAGGGCGGAGTTCACCACCTCAATCACTCACCACATCGCAGTTGTATGTGCTGGGACTGCAGATCATTGGGGTGATGACACTGCACTGACTCTGCTTAGATGATCTAAATGAAGCTGTATTTTCAGGCCAAGTTTAAAGGAGCCCTATTATATAGCATTTTCATGTATACATTTGTATTTTGGGTTTCTACTAGAACATGTTTACATACTTTAATGTTCAAAAAACACTTCATTTTTTTTTCATACTGCCCATGGCTGCTGCACCTGTATTCACCGTCCGTCTGAGACACTCTGTTGGAGCTTCTTTCTCTTTGAGCCCCCCTCCCGAAAAGGCCCAGCCTGCTCCGATTGATCAGCGTTTCCGCATCTCCCTATCAATGCTTCGCTGTTGCTGTCTCAGTGCAACGGAGTATATAGCGCGACTTTTCTTTTTACTGTGTCAAAACACCAATAAAGGCTTCTAAACAAAATATTACACAACCGGACAGTAATGTGACCTGAAATTGGGGAGAAATTAACAACATTTCCAGCCAAGATAACAGCTTTCCCTGGCGTTAGCAAGCAGCTAGCCTACTTGTAGTTAGAAATGGATTGTAATAGAATATAGCATTACTTTCTACCATCAAAAATTGCAGACAAAGGCTTTTAAACCAAATACTATCCAACCGGACATGTTTCAGTAGTAATGTGACCCAAATTTGGAGAGGGAGTTAGATTTTTAAGTGTCATGTGACACGTGCCAGTGGCATGTACTTCCGTATGCCAATATTACGTGCCATATGCCATTTCAGACTGATGTCATGAAGTGGCGTATGTATGACACACATTATACAATTCGTATGCCATTATTGGCGTGTTACCAAGACGCATACTCGTTTTTTAGCGTGTTTATCAACGCCGTTTGGCCTCCATTGACTTACATTACCTTGCAATTGCGTGTGAATTGACGTCGTAGCGAGTAGTATGAAAGGGCAAAAATCTGCGTAGGGAGATTGGTCAGGGATGAGGATGGGTCAAACACAGGATTTTCACCCAGGAGAGCGGGGATCGCGCCCCGCATGTGACTTTGTGTCCCGCAAGTGATGTTTCTTTTCCATGTTTTTTTTTCCCCCTAAACCCAACCCCGTTGTTCTTTTCCTAAACCCAACCAAACCCCGTTCTTCTTTTCCTAATCCCAACCATTTCTTCTTTTCCTGAACCCAACCCGGGTGCGACGTAGCCTCGCGATAACACCTAGCCTCACAATAACACGCCACTTGGCTTTAGGAAAGTGGCACATGCAAGGACATGCCACTTCCGGTTGCCACATGCCACAAATCTAACTGCTACTGCAAATTTGGGGAGAAATTAACAACATTGGCAGCCAAGATTACAGCATTTGCCTGACTTAGCATATAGCTTCATCTGACAATGTAAACACTGCAGTAACGTTAGCCTTAAAACAAAATAAAAAAGTAGCCTGCCTGGAGCAGATGACCAATCATAGAAAAAAATAAACTGTCAAAACCAGAGCGTTCAAGACAGTGGGAATCTGAAGTTTTGCTCACAGGGATTTCTTTCAATTACCTTTACCTCATTATTTAAAGCTTTGGCCAAGTTTAACATGAACATCTGACATTGTAACATTATACATATGACAAAAAAAATAAAGAAAAGCATTATAGTTTACCTTTAAACATCAACAATAATAATAATAAATACATTTATTTGTTCTATTACTGAGAATGCACGATCATAGTCTTTGTATTTCAATGCTCAATAGTAAAGTATCAAGAGTATGCTAAATTGGACCGTTGCAGTGATTAAACGTCCTAAAAAATGAAAAGGCTATATGATAAGCCACCAGCTATTTCAAAGCCTAAGATAACACATTATCATTATATTAATGGGAAAGGAGGACCCTAATCAAAATGCTACTTCCATTTCACATGCTATTTCTGCCACCAACATGAAATTACAAAGTTAGAATAAAAGCTATGATTAATTCACACGTGGATAAGTTCTATATATTGTGCAGCCATGAGGTGCTTACTGTATATCCATACACAGACACACCCTAAAATTTCCTGCAAGCGTAGGCCTATATTCAAGCACTGGCAGTTTTTTTAAGTCATAATCGTCAGTCTCCATATTGGAACTTTGGTGAAGTATGTCTGGGCCTATGTAAGATCTATAGAGCTGATTACATTATATCTAATGATATTCAATTCATAAAATATATTTTAAACCATCTACACGTGACTGTACCATGTTCACAAAAAGGTAAAAGAAAAAACTTGACAAATGACAGTCTGGGACTCTGGGTAGACTTTGGATGACAGCACTAAGCCAAGTTAAATATCTCTTGACAATGACTACAGACACGGGGTGAACCGGACTTACAACTTTACAGACTTATTTATTAGCATATGCCTCTAGCTGAGGCACCACAGTAATGTGGGCAACTTGGGCAGGATTGTATAAATTTGATTAGCAATTTCCAAATCCATTCTCTACTGAAAAAGCTTTCTGTTTAAGATAAATTTTAGCATCAAATTGTGTCAAACCCTGTCACATTCAATTCAGTAAGGTCTCCGTTGTGCGAATTGTAGAAACACGCAAACATTTATTTAGCTCACTAAAGTCACTCTGATCCAATCAGTCTCTGAACAGCAGGAATCTCAGGAATGTTAAGAGCAAACTGAAGTATATACACGCAACAGTCAGGATTCCTATAGGATAGACCACTTAGTTTCAGTTAAGACGTAGGAGTATGACAAATATTGGTATTGATTGTTAGGTGGCAAGGACAAGATAATGCCAGCACACATTCATCATGGTTCAGGTTTGTCCCATCCGGTTCTTATTAATTAAACAGTATGCAAACCAACTACCTAGCTAAACATCGGTTTGTATTGTCCTAACTGCTTCAGTTTTCACAAGAAATGACAGATCCTACGTTACATATAAAGTTCAAGGTATTAGGGCTGTCCTCGACTAAAGAAATTCTTAATCGATTAACACTTATAGGATTTTTTCGACTAATCGATTACATGATTTAATTGACAGAGCTGTGCGCTTTGAGAGGTGGTTAAGACTAGAAAAGCACAATATAAATGTAGTTAATTAACCATCTGTAAAACTGAGTTTCTCCACAATGAATCCTGCAAAAGCACCACTTTAAATCTTGTGTTTACCAGAAATGTGCTCAGAAGTTTCTTGGAAATGAGTAATTAAGCATGAATAAGCATAAAAAATGACTAATCGACTAAAGAAATCTTAGTCGACTAAGACCAAAACGACCGATTAGTCGACTAATCGACTAAGAGGTGGCAGCCCTACAAGGTATATCCGTGATTTCACTCTGTCCTGCCACAGGCCAGCAGCAGCTGCGATCCACTCTTTGTTGTTAGAGTCAACAGCTGAGACAGGCTGCTGATCTGCAGCACGCCCAGCTCCTTTGCAGGAGGACACACTGACATCTAACATTTTGAATGGACAATCATGTCCTCCTGTCAGTATAACGTTACTGAAAGCAAACTGATTATGAAGGTGATCTTAACAACTGAACATAACGACTCCATCATTACATTAACGCCTACATTTGTCTCTTGTATTATGCACTCCTATAACCACGCCCATGCTTGGTGGGATGCTAGCACTGTTTGTACCCGTTAGCTAAGTGCTGTACTTTGACAGGACGTTATTGACAACGTTATCCAACTCACTGCACCGCAATGTCCCTGTCAAAGTAACAGACATCTGGAAGCGCCTCCACGCCCTGGCGTGTCTGCCCGCGTATCACCGGTAACAATGGTGACGCAAGCTTTGCGGCTAACCAGCCGGGGCTAGCATTAGCTAGCTTTTAAGTACAAGAGTAAACAACAGACAACACGTTGCGAATTTAAACCACCCTCCGCCAACTGAGCTATAGCAACAGGTCTGCCAGTGGTGGCCAAACCACAACCACGTCACTCACAGCGACAACTCGCATCAAATCCAGCGTATCTTATAAAACTGTTAACGGTTAACATTATAGCACTCCGACCCACAGACACCTTCAACGGCTTAAGATGAGATAAATCCTCACCCGAAGAGAGATTTTGACTCCTGGTGAAGCCGGGATCACCTCCTGAGATCAAATCCGCCGTGTCATGGGTGTGTTTTATCACAAAGAAAAGTGGAGAAGAGGATTAGCTATCTAGTGGTAGCTAGATCTCCGACGTTTGAGGAAAAAGGGAATGCAGGAATGTGACGCTCAGTCCGGTTTGCTGGCAGCGTTGACACGTGCACTCAAGAGTGAAGCATTGTGGGAAAAGGAGTTCAGTATTAAGTATTGCTTGAGAAGATACCTGATTAATAACTGGTTTAACGTGTCACACTACCCCCTCCCGGCCTGGCAGACAGTGTGACAGTTTTGATACAGCACCAGGTGAAAAGCTAAACTAAAATTAAATAAAAAATGACCACAACATTCTTAAAGGTCCAATATGTAATATTTGTACTGTAATAAATCCAAAAATGACACCAATGCCTCATCAGATATTAAGGAAACATGTTAAACTGAAATACTATCTTTTCTGACAACAATGCTAATGTCAGTATTTTTTCTTTTTGAAATTTACATTCCGTGACGGAATTTATGTTTATGTTTTGGTCTGTGTGTTTTTATCAACGGCCCAGTTTGACAGGCAGGCCGGGTTGCCAGATATACCTGTAAAAACGTAAACCCAGCGCGCTACAGCTGTAACGGTAGTACAGCCATGAAAGCAGCACACAAACGAACAGGATCAACGGAGATAGATTTCTACATGACATAAAAAAAGTAAACAGCATGTTTCTAACAGTTGCGTGACCAGAGACGTAACAACCCCCTGGTAAATATTGGAGATGTATTTGAAAGATGGAGACAGCTTAGATCCCAAAAGGACGCAGAGTTGGCTTATTTTCTCCTGAACAGGTAAGCATTAGCTTCAAGCTAATTTATCACAGCTACTAGGGATGGGCATTTTTTGTCATTTCAACATTTGTGTATTCACATTGAATTATATAGCTAGAGTACCCGAGTTGGTTACTCGCAAAAACAATTGAGACAGCCAGTAAAGTGATCCCGACTGGTCCTGGCTAACGCCGCCATGCTAACCCTGCTAACTGTTAACGTTACCGGGAGGACCAGGCATGCAGCCCATGGCTGTTTACAACGTGTAGTTCAGCAGCTGGAGCCGACAACGGTGAGTTATTTTAAGCCACGAGAGGGGGGCTGTAAATCGGAAAGAGAGGACTGTGAGTTTGCAGTGTGTTTAGCGATTGTTGCCATAATTCTAAGCCAATGAAGTGTGTTCCGTTGGCAAGGTAATGGTATTTTTAGCGTTTCGTATTGTAATTCTAAGCCGAGGAAGTGTGCCTGACTGGCGTGTGGAGAGGACAGTGAGGTTGTTGTGTTTTTAGCGGTTCATACTGTAATTTTAAGCCGAAAAAGTGTGTCTGTCAGTTGGTTACAGAGCTCCGTGTGAGCACGGGCTTTTATGACTGTCAATATAGCCAGTATCTACCGTTAGCTACTCCGCTGTGCTGTGGAGTAATGTCTGGCTATGTGAGAAAAGCGTCTAGCAACATTGTCGTGAATGCTGCGGTCTCAGCCTGGCAACCTCCGTGAACTTCGAGTCTGGGCAGGAGGGGGCGGGGGAGACGACTCTCCAGTATTTTGAATTGGTAGTGCAGTAACTATTTTAACCACTAGCTGTCAGTATTACATACAATATTACATATTGCACTTTTAATCTACATTTTTATTTAGAAAAAAAACTAGCCTACGTAAACTTCACATACGATTGTGATGAAAATCCATGTTGGTAGCCTAGTCCCAGTGGTGAATTATGGGGTATTACAGTTTATTTACATTTCATGCTACTTTACTTGTACAGTACAATATTTGGATGTGAAATGTAGTGGAGTAGTTGTACTCCACTACATTACCCAAGCAAATAGTGTACTTTTCATTTCACTACATTTATTTGGTACTTAAGTTTTCAGTTACTTTGTAGATTCAGATTATTAATACAAAATATAATCAACAAATAAATAATGATGTAATATTATTGATGAAGTATATCTACACTTTGTATTTGCTACTTTTACTCAAGTACAAGATCTGAGTACTTCTTCCACCACTGGATAGCCCAAAAAATCTATTTATTACAGTGATGTAAAAAAAAAAAAGATATGACCCTCTTATTAATGGTGAGGTTATAAAAAATGACAGATTGACAATACTGAACACACACTTCTAAAGTGTTGACCCAAACATCTAACCACTTTTAATAGAAATAAATTACAAGAGTATCAACAACCAACAAAATAGCAAAATAGATATTTTTTTGATATGCCTTTATTAATCCACGGAGGGGAAATTCAGGTGTTGCAGCAGCACAAGGACAGAAAT
The DNA here is from genome assembly GCF_004354835.1 of Perca flavescens. Taxonomy (NCBI): domain Eukaryota; kingdom Metazoa; phylum Chordata; class Actinopteri; order Perciformes; family Percidae; genus Perca; species Perca flavescens. The sequence goes on along the minus strand of NC_041346.1, from coordinate 20,983,269 downwards.
AAGTACAGATAAATAGAGAAAGGTAAACATAAAAATTGTAATAGGCCTATATAAAATAAAAATAAGAAAATAATGAAATACAAACCAAAAAGAGCAATTCAAGTCAAAAAACAATGCAAGCAGTATTCATACATATTACCCGCGACCAACCCAAATATTGAAGAATGAACAGCAGAATATGCAAGATGGCAGTCCCGGATGTGACAGTAAACTGCTTGCTGGTTCAGTTGAAGTTCTTTCAAAGGTTAGCTGTTTTAATGTTCCTAATAATCACATTTTGTTATTTTCACGTGTTTGTCCTTATGGCTGTCACCAATAGCAGTTTTTGTTGGTATATTTTGATCACTAACTTGTGATTATACTTTTCTTTATTTGCAGTGCTTGTAACGGGTTTGAATCCAGTCCCACAGGTAAAATGTTTGTGAATAATTTCCCCTCTTCTCTCCCTAAAATGTAGGTCAATTTGTTTTTTAGTTAAGTAATTAATTGGTCATGGAGTAGCTGGCTAATAAAACACAGTAGGTATATAATGGATGTGAGGTGTTACATACAGAGTGAATGTAAATTTGAGCACGTTTCATGTGCTTCTGACTTTTCTTAAAATATGCACTTTAAAAATCATGTTGGGAATAGTTCACATTGAGACTGATAGAATTGTTGTTGTTGTTGAGATGTTAATAGAATTGTTTCATTCATATTTCTCAACCCTAAAATCATGGCCTAATGCCTCTCACAGAATTGTAAAAACAAATGAATCAACAAACAAAGTGAAATTAATGACAAATGACTGCAGCTCACAGTTGAAACCTGCTGAAGAATCTTTTCAATGTAATCATGACCCCTTGTGGATGGTGAGAAAAGTGCAGTTGGAGAATAGACTGCTCCACTGTCTTGGTTTTCGAGTGTTTGTGTGTGAGTCTGTGGATGTGAATATATTTAATACCACAGGGCAGGGTCCTTAGTCAATATGGTAGAAAGCTGGAAGATGAAGCTCAGACAGATTGACTGACAGATAGACCTGCATGTAAACATGACGCACACAGAAAACAGATAGATAGAATGACACACAATATAGACAGATGAAGTAAAGTCCCCTTCTCCAGATGGCTACAAAATATGTTTGCCAGCACAGTCAGAGGCTAATTAACTATCATGGTGTGATGGAGAGCAGGTTACAACACCCCCCACACTCTTCTTCTTCTTCTTCTTCTTCTTCTTCTTCTTCTTCTTCTTCTTCTTTTTCTCAGTCTCCCTTTCCTCCTCCCACCCTCGCCCAGTTCTATATCCATCCATAGTCGTCCCATAATTACTTTGTTGTCCTCTCCACATCAGCACCACAAGCCATTCATCCCTCTGTTTCCCTCCCATACTGCTGTGCGTTTTCTCTGTGCAGCTGCTCCATTCCCTGTCATCTCTTCTCATACGAGCTCACCTATAGCTTTTTTTTCTTTTGTGTGTCAAAAGAAAAAAAGCCATTCTGAAATTTGCACTCACTGTCTGTGAGCTGAGGAAAAATGACCCAAAAATAGAACTTATACAGTAATACAGTAAAACAATTTGCTCTCTGTCTTCTAAATGTTATATGTGTTTTAAATGAAAGAGTACTGCAGATTTGAGGCTTGTGTGAAGCTAAGGTGTACAAGTTGTTAAGAGTCAAAGTACTTTGCACTGTTACCAAGGAAACCATTCAATGTTCTAAAAATGTTGCAGTGCACACAATACTTTGAAAAGTTATTCACAAAAACTATTCCATAAACATTATTTTCACTTCCTGTGTATTTAATGATATTAATGATACCCACAGAGGATGTTGTTGGATGTGTTTAGTCAGAAATGTATTGTGTGAGCGAGCAAGGTCACACAAATCTTAAAGTATAATGATCTCACTCACGCTTTTTTATAGGCAGTGCCGACCGTAATATATATGAACTTACATATAAACATACAAACAACGTAACTTTGTCAGTTGTGAACTTTGCTCTTATTAATATCCATTTCAGTGTTGGTTTGACGGCAGTAAAGTAAATTCTGTGGCGCAAAAGAAAGAGGAAGAGAAGCGAAGGCTGAAATTGCTCCTCAGGTCGCCCTGCACCAAGCTGAATCCTCACCAGAGGGATGGTACCAAGGCACCAATTAGCAGTGGAGAGGGAGCATGATGATATTTCCATGTGCTTGTGGCCAGGGCAGCTCCGTCTGTGTGTGTTATAAAAGGCAAAACCATAAACATGGAATTAGACAGTGCAGGACCCACAGCTCTTAAGGTCACAGACTCTCCCCTCCTGTGGCTTGTGAGAGCAACGGTGTGATATAAACAACACTGGCCAGCAAACTGTTATTACTGTACTTGCGGGTTTTATAACAGGGCGGCTGATTATTTGTGCTTGTCAGTATGTGAAGTTCATTAGGCCAGTGGCCCCAGTAGTTCTGCTCCTTTATTGTTAGGTCAAATGGGTGCAAGAGATAGATGTGGGAGAAAGATCACTGTGAACTAGATAGAGAGAAACTAAGTGGGTGGAAGTGACTGAACATCTCTTTGTGTAAAACACACACACACAGACACACACACACACACACACACACACACACACACACACACACACACACACACACACACACACACACACACACACACACACACACACACACACACACAGACAAATAAATAAACACACTGAGATTGGCCAAGGTTCAATTTGTTAAGTAACAAAAACATGATTTCTAACCAGCAGGTGGGGGCAGTAGACAGATCATAGGATTGTTGTACACTAAGCAGTACCATTATACTGTGCTGTAAGATCTAATGTAACATATACAGTACAGGGGGTGGAAAGAAAATCACAAAATACTCAACTAATGCAATCTACTGTAACACAATATCCCTGCAAGTACTGTGATAAAACAATATGATCATTTTGTTGAGACTGTCAGACATTTATTCAATTTTGTGGTAAAAAACAATAAAACATAGATAATAAAATAGAATAAAATAGATGTCTGTTATTTTTTATTTCACATTTTCCCCCCACAAACTTTATCAACAAGCAGGAGCCTGAATACTGGGAGGGCGAGTTTGTTACCTTTGTGATGAATCCTCACTCAACCGTGTCAAACTATAAATCATATGAAAGCACAAAGCCTCACAAGTCTATCTGTGTTAATCATTTTTAGATCCCAATATCACAGATTTTTTTGATTTATCAATGATTGATCGGCCTCATATGTCATCAAATGTCAGGAAAAAAGATAAAAAGGCAATAATATTCTAGAGCACAGTCTTGTTCTGTCCGACCAACAGTCCAAAAGCCAATTATATGAATTTGCTGTAAGTGTTTATCTAGAAAAGCAGTAAATTCTCACAATTGTGAACATGCAGCCTTCAAATGTTTTATTTTGGGTATTTTGGGTCATTTACAGGCTTGTTTGTGCAGAAAAGAGGGGGTGCATTTCTAATAACTCAGACAAAACAAACAGATCAAACTCAACTTACTTCGTCCTTCAGCTTTCCTCTCCAGGGACCGAGGGCTGCTCTGCTCTCAACCCCCCCTCCGTCCTCTCCCCTGCAGCCTGACACTCCCCCTGCTGTTGAACTGCAGTAGAGCGTGGACCGTCTGAGGAGTGCGTTGACAGCTCCGGGCCGTGTGTGTGCCCGCCTGCCTGTATGGTGAGCACCCGTTGAGTAGGTGGGTCTGCTGGAAGGGAGTGGGAGAGGTGGGAAAAGGGCAGATGGAACACAGAAGGAAGTTCAACAGCGACACATAGAGTGTCAGAAAGTAGAGAGGGACGGAGAGGGAGGGGTTCACAGAGAGCCACAGGGACAGTGATAGGTAGAGGAGGCCAAACTGAGAGAAAGGAAGAAGGGAGGGAGCGAGGGAGGGACTATTGTGACCTTCAACAATAGTTTGATAGTTGGATGTGAGAAGAAATATTCTCTCACAGAAAGATGTTATTTGTAGTCCTCTTCTTATGTCAACATATAATGATTCATTTGACTTATGTTGGAGGGCTTCTGGCTTGGTAGGGACTTTACTGATTTGAGGCTGCCCAAAACTCCTACTGTACAGTATTGTCAAACTGTTCAAAAAGAGATTAATTTGACTTTGAACCTAACAGTTTTTATTCTTGATATCCTACCTAACATTCTAAATGATCATTTAAGTTATCTGTTCATTTTGTTTTTAATAACAATATTATAGTCTATATTATAAAAAAAGCCAGAGCCTCCAAATATTGTACAGTGGAGAGAAAGGATTAAGCTAGTTTATGTCACAACAAAGCTGCAACTGAAAACAGACACAGAGAAACAGACCACTTCAGTCATATAAATGTTCTATTACTATATCTAGCAAATAAGATACTAATTGATAATTAAAAATATATAAACATAAATACAAAAAAACATGCTAACTTGCGTCTTACAGTATGTGACCCTGCTACATGCTCCATGTCAAGAAGACTAAAAGTGTGTACTTAACCATCTGTATTCTCATGTAACCACTTTTCAAAAACAGACACGACCCAAAACGATGTCATGTTTTTGTTTAAATTTATTGCACTAACATTTTGGTATGAACATTCGTGACTGATGTCGATGACATGTTTCCTGTTATTATAAGTCAGTTTTCAGAGATTTTACATTATACCATCTCCCCAGTGTCAATGGGCTTGGCAGTTTAATCTAGTCTAGTCTTTCTCATTTATGAGCTATGTAGTAGTGGCATTATTGCTGTCTGGACATGAGTAAGTGCTAGAGTAATTTCAGCCATTTGGAGACAAAAGGCTGAAAAAAAAAATAATAAAAAAATAATATTTAAATGTGTATTTGACCTTCTTTGTGAAGCACGCTATGATATTTGTGCATTTTGCTAAAACCTAAATTTAAATTGAAACCTAACACAATTTCACATTGTATAAAATGATCAGCAATGTAGCTTGTAAACTGTGTCTATCTTACAAATGTCAAGTCGATACAAATACGTCTCATGCACTTTTTTGCTCGTTTTCTGGGTTGCCTGCTCCCTGTTTGCTTATATGAACGAGGCCTGGTATGCCGTCTTCTGTTCTGATAAAAAAGTAGCTTTTAACAACAGCGAGAAACTTGCTTTCCCATGCATATTACCTTGCGTGATGTGGCTACATGGTTTCACATCGACTCCTTTCCCTGTGTGTGTGTGTGTGTGTGTGTGTGTGTGTGTGTGTGTGTGTGTGTGTGTGTGTGTGTGTGTGTGTGTGTGTGTGTGTGTGTGTGTGTGTTGAGCAGGAGGACTCCAACTAGGGGTGTTAAAACAGAAATCTCATCCCACTAACTGACCTTGTCTGAACTGTACAGTGCACAGAATAATAGCATGAGGTGCCTTCAGGTCAGAGCAGTGTTAAAATTATCCAACATAACATCTGTTTGTGTGTGTGTGTGTGTGTGTGTGTGTGTTGTGTGTGTGTGTGTGTGTGTGTGTTTGTGTGTGTGTGTTTTGTTTGTGTGTGTGTGTGTGTGTGTGTGTGTGTGTGTGTGTGTGTGTCTAGGAGGGGAAAATGAAAGGAGTGTGTCTGGTTATACTGCGTTCATGCCCAGCCAAACTACATCCCACACAAGGCTTAGAGACTGTGGGCTCCTTTGGACCTTTTTTTAATTAAAAATCCTCAATTTTCTGTATGTGTTGTGTTGTGTTGTGTGTGTGTGTGTGTGTGTGTGTGTGTCATGGCTGCAATCATTTTAATGCAGTTCTCACAGATGCTGAAACATTTATTTTCTAGACTTCTCAGAGAGTAGATCAACTGTTTAATGTGGGCTGAATTTTTTAACTAAAGCAACTAAAAGTTGTAAATAAAGCATCGTCATCAGATGGCTCACTCAGGTGAGTTGCTATGGTATTCACTTGCATATCTCTTTATTAAAGAGTTATTTTTAAAACCGCCCCTGCGTCAATGTAAGAAATACAAGCTTGATGTCTCTTCAACAAATGAGGAGTTTTGAATTGAGTTGAATTTATTTTCTATTTTTTAGATGCACTGATTTCTGTTGTGTCGCAGTGGTGCAATAACACAACCTGGAATCCTTCACACTTAGCACTGTATGCTGGGTTTATCAAAAACAAATACATACACCTAAGAGTTGGAGTGTTCAATGTTAAAGCCACCATGAGCCAGTGTTAGCAGCGTTAGCTAGCTCCTGTTGGCTAGACTGACCACAGGTCTTTTTGAGCTTCACATAATTATGTCTTTCTCTGAGGGTCATCTTCAAAATGTAACAGAAGTAGGCTACCTCACAGAATAACCAGCTAATGTTAGCTGCTGACGTTAACACTGCAGAGTAATAACAAAGCACACAACCTTGCCAGCCTTGATAAGCTAAGTAAATACAAGGGCATGTTAGTTTCTGTCAACCGTGAGATTATTTACAGCAGCAGCTAGATAATCGATTCAGAATCACTTTAACATTTTTGTTGCTCTAGCTATCAAGAACTAACTGACATTATGAGTTTAAAAAAGGGTATTCTGAAATACAAATGAACTCCTATATAACTTGATTAACAAAAAAACATTTTACACGATGTATTCAAACATTTATGTAATAATTTGTTACTAATTTATTTCATATTGACACTTTGGGGTTCCATACAAGAGACGTGGCTGCTATTATCGAAGTGTGGACAAAGCGTGAAGTATTGAAGCACCTGTGAGGCGTCATTAGACCCCTAATGACAGCCCTGGAGAGAAAGAAGTGTGTGTGTGTGTGTGTGTGTGTGTGTGTGTGTGTGTGTGTGTGTGTGTGTGTGTGTGTGTGTCTGTATGTACGTGTGCTTCTGCGGTTGGCCTGTGGTCGTCATGGCAAAGGGGCTGCACTGTAGCTGTGGCTAAAGATGTGAGCAAGTGCACATCACAACATTTTTGTGTGCTAATATACTCGCACACATGTGTGTTTTTGTGTGCATGTGTGTGTGTGTGTGTGTGTGTGTGTGTGTGTGTGTGTGTGTGTGTGTGGTGGCTTCAGTCAACCACCCCCATATAGAAAGGCATGGTGCTTTATGGGCTGTGTGTGCAGCAGGGACAGGGTGTGGGTTTCTTTTCATTGTGAACAAGTGGTACAAAAAGACCCACAATGTTGCAATATGTATTATGCATCCAAGTTTCACATTTATTCTTTGTAAAGGAAGAGGTAAACAACACACACTGACACAATGTGCAAGCTGATTAGTGTTTAATGCCAATAATCGCTGGTTCCAATTATTTCGACAGTCTGTGTGTAAGTGTGTGTGTGTGTGTGTGTGTGTGTGTGTGTGTGTGTGTGCTGCGTGTGTGCATGAATGCGTGTGTATGTGTATGTGTGTGACTCATGCTGGAACATGCCTGTGTCTCAGATTTTTTAGTTTTGTAGTCAGTCACGTTTTGTGTGTTGGCAGAAGTGGCAGTTTCATCATCCTCACGAATACACACATACAAACACATTCATCGGCTATAAATAAGGCCACATATACTGTATACTTCTCAATGTACAGAGCGTTAAAAAATATATTATTCTTCTACTTCACTACATTTCAGAGAGAAATTATACTTTTTTCTCCACTACATATAGTATATTTCAAAGCTTTTGTTACTACTTTGTATATTATGTAAATAGATTTTTACCATAAAATATGTCACTTTAAAGAATAAACCTCCAAACTGTATAAAATACAGTAGTTCAAATGACTTGACTGATACTTCTGTAATATTTCTGATATTACTTATGTATGATTATAAATACAGGAGTTTTACTTGTAATGGAGTATTTTGACATTGTGATATTGCTTATTTTACTAAATTAAATTACCTTCCACCACTGAACACATTATCTCAACATTCTGGACAAATACAACCAAAACTATTTGCACTGCTGGAAATATGCTGTTTTTTTTATTTTGTAACCCTTTAAGATTACAACCAAAAAAATATATGCTGTAACAAACTACACTTCTGTAGGAAGGGCCATCTCATAAAATTTGAGAAATGCTTTTAGATTGTGAGTGACGCACTGAAATATTTCTTTTACTCTGGGTTTGTGGAGAGTGTTTTTAATTGCAGCTAGCTGTGCGGCTGCAGGCTGAGTGGCCGCTGCGGTGGAAAGGCAGCAGTCAGAGTCCCTTTTTCATGACCTGTTTGGGTGAGGAACTCTGCTGACACACAACCAACATACGAATACATTCATGCACAGACACGCCCATACTAAATGCACACACACACACACACACACACACACACACACACACACACACACACACACACACACACACACACACACACACACACACACACACACACACACACACACACACACACACACACACATTGTATTTATTCTAAGAGTGTATCCCTCCCTGATGACCGGTTAGGGCAAGGAGTGCTGCTGGCAAAGCAGACCAATCCAAGTCATCCTACAGTTGATTTACTGTCCCACCACCAGTCCACTACTGTATAATTACCCTAACACACACACACACACACACACACAGCACAAGCACGCACGTACTATACATTCATATGTACACACATGGATAAAATGTTTAACACAATGCATGGACAAACATGGCTGCAGGACAGAAATCCTTGGTGTGTGTGTGTGTGTGTGTGTGTGTGTGTGTGTGTTTTTTTTTCTGTTCTAATTTTGTATACAGGGTTTAATCATTGTTGCTTTTTATAGCCCTTTTATTTTTCAAATCTGGTTAGAAAGACATTTGTTTTTCCATGTCTGTTTATGCTGCAAAAACAAATCAACGACATGGAATTTAGTTTCATATTCAGAATGCAAACATTTTTTTCCCCTTTAAATAAAAGAAAAATGGAAATAGGACAAGATATATTATCGAAGATGGAAGCAAAGAAAGGCTGTAAGCACCTGAATCTTATAAGCAGCTGGATACTGTTGAAGTTAAAAAGTTAAAACCCGGCTTATGGTTTGAAAACAATGTTTAATGGGGCCTGCAGCTAAATTTAATCAAGTACACTAATACAGCATTTGAGTGTCTCACCTAAAACCTAGCTTCTAAAGAATTAATCAGGTCATGTCTGACATTTAGCATATGAAGAAGACTCATTGTCCCCACAGGAAAGGTAACTATTGTTTCTGGTTTTGGGGAGCCACTCCCTGCAGGGCCAGGCGTGATTAGACAGAATCGGCACTACCATGTGAAACGACCTTTGTCTGTGACCTGGGGTAAACCTAAAATCAGAGGTGTGTCTTTAATCAGAGACCCACAATTCCACAGGAATATAATTCGGAAAATGAGGTGATGTCGGCACTTCAATCTGTGACCCGCAAGGGCAGCACGTTGAAGTCCGCTGTTTACAGCGTATTGTTTGTCATGTCGCATGACTGTTCTTCTGTGACTCCGCAAGGAGAAGCATGAGATCAGTCCACTGTCAGCTGCAGTGTTTTAGTGTTTTATGTTTGATTGTGTTTTGTCTTGTCGTTTTCATGCAGTTTCATTAAACCTTTTGCTTAACTTTCAATTCGACCACAGCCTCTCCTTCCTCCTCCAGAAATCGAAGAACACGTCTTTTAGAGAATTCTTAACAATACTAACTGTGACATGTAGCCTACTCAAATTCAAGTATGGCATTGAAATATCTTATTTTGAAAACCATCTATCTGAATTCATTAAGCTTAGCGTTAGTTCATGCAGGACACGGAAGTCATACGCTCGCTGATTGAATTATCATTCCTAGCAGGCACACACCAATCACAACCATTCTCACTTTAAGGCAGCCCTTTTAAATATGACTCCCTCCTCACTGGTCCCTGCTACTGACACCGCTTTCACTGCTGCTGCTGGCAACGCTTTGCCTCCACCTCAGAGTCCTAACATGACTTAAAGTTTTAAATGGTTTTCAATGTATTTCTTTTAGCTCACTCTTTTATACCAAATGTGGTTTCTGCATAGCACTCCCTGTTTCAGCTTAGCATGCTGCTTGGCTAGTCCAGGGAACATTATGAGCCATCAGCGCCAAGCATAACTCTATTTCCATTTGTTGCAATAAATGGTTAACTCTATGACGAGAGTATTCCTGACTGAAATATAGTTTTATTTTATTTTATTCTATTTTAAAAATTTTGTTTCAAGCTATGCATTTTCAGAAACTTGATTGTATTTTTTTTTTAAAGGTTTCACAAATTAATAATCTTTGAATCAATTCTTTTCAGATCTGTAGAACCACTCACTGAGTTTCTTATGTTGTCTTTACATTTATGTGTACCATGTGTTTGTTTTATTAGTATGAGATGGCCTACCTGCATTATGTATTGTATTGTTGTTTACATACATTACCGTGGTTATTTTGTTGACACCCCCAAGATTTTTACTATTGGCTATTAGTCTGCTAGTAGGGACAGAGTTTGCTTTAGAAATGGATATTTGTTCTGAACTTATTGTTTGTGCATTGAAATCATATGGCATATAAGTGGCTCTGGAGAGTTCTTAAGCCACTACATAATCTAAAAATGCAAATCAAGTGGCTCATAGTGGATTTGTCAAATTTAGACACCAAAATTAAATTTAAACATGACCAAGGACCACAAATGAACAAAGAAATATAAAACAAGTTGATTTGTATTGGAGCCACAGAGATAAATGACATTAACCTAAATGTGTTTATTCATATTTCTTAATGTCTCAGGCATCTGCACCCTATCCCAGCATGCACTGGTTGGATAGCAGCTTAACAGAATGGACAGAAAAACAACATCACTGGATGAACACTCTCTTATTCACTATTGATTACAGTGACCAGTTCCCTCGAACTACACACAGTGCTTATATTTTTAAAGCTTAATAAATTACCTAAAAATTGTTTTCACTGTGTGCTGAACAATAACTTTCTTATCTATAATATTATTGCAAAACAGCCACCCCACTACGGTTGCTTTCCCTTCCACTCATGTAATTTTGCCCTTGTCCGCGTCTGAGTCTGCCTGCCTGCAATCCGATTTGTCACTCTCAAACCTGCAATTGTATTCAAGGCCAAATATAGGGGTGGGAAAGCAAGGGTGGGCTGTCTATGTGTCACACAACAAAGCTTCACCCAAGGGTGTAGCCCTCTCCCTTACATCCTCCCACCTAACCGCCCGGCATGGCCAAGTTGTTTGCATGGAAACGCGTCTGTGTGCATGTGTGTGTGGGTGCGTGTGTGTGTGTTTGTGCTGTAAGGACCAAGCTCTCCCCACCCTCCTCTCCTCTGGCGAGGCAGAGAGATTACTCCCTCCTCCCTCTCCTCCTGCTGCTTTATTTGGAGTGTTTCTCAGAGATTCGTGTCCTGTCACTCCTGTCTACAACACTGACCTTCATCGTCTCTGTTTTTATCTGTCCCTTTCTCCCTCTCGATTTCAATTTTACTTCATTTTGATATCCATGCCAACTCACTAACTTAACAAACCAAATAAACCAAATGTATAGACAATCTTTTAGAATTCTGTTTTCTTTTTTAAAATCTTTTTTTTTGCAGCCTCCAAAGCAAGTGAAATAAACACCAGCGGAGAAACGCCAGCTTTTTGATGGGCATGTGATTTGTACAAAGTTACAAGCCGTTGTAAGGCATGAATTGGAAGTTCCCTATTATTACATGGTAGAAAAAATGAGTGGCCTTTAATGTTGAGACATGGAAAGGGAGATGATTATGGTTTATGTGCTAGGGCATCCCGATTAAATGACCACAAAAACCCATGCTGAGTCACATAGGTCAAGATAGGATGTGAAACAAACACACACACACACACACACACACACACACACACACTTTAGCCTTATTGCTAAATATTTATTTATTATATTTACATTTTACTTTTTGTCTGTAAAATGCTTATCACAAATTGAAACTTGCTCACTAAAATACGCATATTTTGTAAATTGTGCAATTTCTGTACTTTTTGTGTTGTGTGATTATGGGCCTGTTCATACCCCTTATAATTCAACATTATACTACATATAATATATTACTGTGTATGTTTTTTTTGTATGACATGTACTATGTACAATTGGATGGATTGCCATGACATGTTGTACTGACATTCATGTTTCCCACAGGATGATTTGTAATAAATTGTGTGATCCCCAGATTTTTCATCTAGCGCTATCACCAGGTCAAAATGTTCTATTTGTCCAATATCAATATTTGGTTTAAGACCAAGTACCTGCAAAACTAATGAAAAATTAAGTGCTAATTAGCAAATGTTGGCATGCTAACACGCTAAACTTAAATATTGAACGTGGTGAACAGCATCTTAACGTGATGATGTTAGCATTTAGCGCAGTAGTACAGCCTCAGAGCGGCTAGCACGGCTATAGACTCTCAATTGTTGTTAATGCATATCCATCTACAAAACCTGCATGCATCACATACTGTATCTTCAACATCCTGAAACACACTGTATGTCATTTTAAATGTGTTTCCTCCAAGCTCCAAAGGTGGCATAATATTCACGTGTATATGAACGTGGCTGCTGAAAAATAGGCCGGCCCTCTTTTGTCTTTTAAAGCAGTTTTACAAGCAAGATTACAACTAATTTATTTTGCACGCTTGTCTCTCAATACAAACAACAGGTCTCACTTCTATGCTAAACTGCAGTCCACACTCCCTGCTCTACACAAAGAGACATCAGAATAATTTGTCCGACGAATAGGGACGCACATGGCGGCGGCGCGCCCCATGCTCACGTGCCCCTCCGCCCCATGATGATACTCCTGAAATATGCAGCGTGTTTGACAGCAGCTACACCAGTGACTCACCTGTGCATGTCCACGCCCCCGAGATATCCCTCACCCATCACTCCCACCCCCAAACCCCTCCACCACACACACACACACACACACAAGGGCAAGGGAGGGGGTTCAGTCTAGACCGAGGTGCAAGACGCCGCCCGTGTGCTTTAATTTTCACCTCCCCCACCATGACCCTCTGCAACTGGTGACACAAGTGGCCTCCTGCTGCACGTCTCTCCTGTTCTTATCCTTACCCGTCTGCCCTCCTATTCATGTCTCCTCAAATTTCTTCCCATCTCTGACATTATTTGCTTTTCTCAGCTACAGATTTCATCATTTCCCTGGTGAATAAAATGAAAAAAACTTTACTCTAGCGAGCGCGTACATAAAACAAGACACAACAAGTTCTTATTCAGGATATGACAAACGGGCAGCAACAATTTAAAGTATTAGAAGACACAAAGGAGGGATACACGGCTCATGTCTTTCTCCGCCTCTTCTTTCCTCTCCTCCCTCACTCATCCACTGGCAAAGTTACTGTTGTGAATATGCAAATATTTGGATCATTTGTATACAGTGTTTCACTGCTACCTCTCATGTGCATTTATGTTTACATACACACGTAGGCTATACATGTGCATTTCTGCATGCCTATACACACATGTACACTATTAATTGGAGCTTGTGTTTTTGTGTGTTTCACAATCGTCATACTATGAGAATCTTCAGCACTGTGTGTGTGTGTGTGTGTGTGTGTGTGTGTGTGTGTGTGTCTTATCAGCTGATGAGGTGTTTACTAGGCTCTGTCTCTAGCCTGGAGGGAGCCTAAGCACACTCTAGTCCAAGCCACCACACACTACAGTAATTGGCCTTTTCACACTGCATAAGCTTTATTACTTGCACCCCCATTTGCAATGCAGAATATAATGTGCCACAGACTATATGAAGTGAATGCATAAACAGATTTGGTTCAATTCATTTTTGGGGAGGATTTGGGGTGGCACGCAAAAATTATGTTTAACAAAAGTTAATCAGCAAGAATTAGAGGAGAGTGATTAGGCAAGGTGTGGTTTCTTTTTGTTTGTTTTGTTTTCCTCGAGACCGCAGAGGGTGGGGGGTGTTTCTCTGTTCTGTGCACCATCTGATATTACCTGTCACACATTGTGGAATTTGTTTTCTATGTCTGAAGGTGCTAATAAAAAGTTGATCACAAGAAAAAGAAAAGTTAATCAGCTATTCAAGTAAAAGTACAGTAGGTAAATGTAGCTGCATTATGAGTAAAAACTGGTAGGGATGCAAACGTGAGAGGACACTTTTGATACAATAATTTCATAGTTTTCTGTAGTTTTTTCTTTGTCTTCTTTGTCTTGTGTGCTCTCTCTGCTCAGTCTAACTACTAGGTTCATATTTTGTTTGCTCTAAAATAAACTGCTGTCTTGCTAATGACAGCATAAAAAAAACATAAAACAGAGAGAGGTTAGAAAAACTAATTTACTAATTAATTTTCAGTCCTAAAATGTAATGAATTCAAATACCACTGTCACTGTTACTCTAGAAATGTTTTTATAATACTGTCCTTTCCTGCATATATTCCATGTGTAGGGCAAACATAATTCAGTATGTGATAGAGCAAATGGGTTGCCAGAATTCCCAACTTTTTGCACAATAAACTCCCACAGCAGTTTCTGGTGCATCTATAAAGTGAACCTACTGTACATGCTGATAACTCCTGCACTGTAAGGTGACTTGATAATGAAACTCTGGACACCCCTCCTTCCTGCCAGCCTCATATTGTTGTATCTTTCCCACCTGTGGCTTCCATACAACAACCAGCTCTTCACAGACACTATAGTCTCATGGAGCCAGACAGGATTCTGTCACTTTGTGCTAAGAATATCTAGAGACAACCAGCTGAAATTGTTGTTGCAGATCACGAACGTACCCTCTGTTCTCTGCAACCAGCGTTTCAGTGCATCCGTCCAAGATCTTTATCTCCTTCATAACATTTACTAACCTTTTTATTTCTTTTCGACAGTGATAACAGGGTTTCCTGTTGCCTGGATCCTACGAGATGTCCCAACACCTGAAGAACAACACACTGGCAGATTTCTATCTAAAATACTTAGCTATAGACACCAGTGTTGTAGTACTCAAGATCAGTCTTGGTCTCGAGATCAGTTTTGGTCTCAAGACCGGTCTTAAAACCAAATTTTCAAGGTCTTGATCTCATCTCGGAATCAACCACAATTTTACTCGGTCTTGTCTCGATCTCGGATAAAGAGGACACAACTGCAGGGATTTCCCTTAATTGCCTGTGCATTGTCTGATTTATGCCTATGTGTTAAAACTTGCAAATGCAACCAATAACTTGACTTATATCTAATTTGAAATGTGTAAACCCCCCTCTCCCTGCCCCCTTTACACGCACTCCCAAGAAAGTGAATGCGGGAGACAGGAGGAGAAGCTCTGGTCTTGATACACTCTGGTCTTGGTGATGACTTGGTCTTGGTTTAGATGGTCCCGACTACAACAATGATAGACACATTATAAAATAATTCAGTCCTGACTTGCTTCTTGCGCCTCCCTGTTTGTTTCCCATGTTACTTCATAACATCCTCCTCCTCTCAATTTGTCAAACAGAGTCCAGCAGCGACAGATCAGCTGAACACAGAGGTGTCCACTGTCCATCCATCCATCCATCCATCTTCGTCCGCTTATCCGGTGTCGGGTCGCGGGGGGAGCAGCTCCAGCAGGGGACCCCAAACTTCCCTTTCCCGAGCAACATTAACCAGCTCCGACTGGGGATCCCGAGGTTCCCAGGCCAGGTTGGAGATATAATCCCTCCACCTAGTCCTGGGTCTTCCCGAGGCCTCCTCCCAGCTGGACGTGCCTGGAACACCTCCCTAGGGAGGCGCCCAGGGGGCATCCTTACCAGATGCCCGAACCACCTCAACTGGCTCCTTTCGACGCAAAGGAGCAGCGGCTCTACTCCGAGCTCCTCACGGATGACTGAGCTTCTCACCCTATCTCTAAGGGAGACGCCAGCCACCCTCCTGAGGAAACCCATTTCGCCGCTTGTACCCTGGATCTCGTTCTTTCGGTCATGACCCAGCCTTCATGACCATAGGTGAGGGTAGGAACGAAAACTGACCGGTAGATCGAGAGCTTTGCCTTCTGGCTCAGCTCTCTTTTCGTCCAACGCAGTGCGATAGATTGAATGCAATACCGCACCCGCTGCGCCGATTCTCCGACCAATCTCCCGCTCCATTGTCCCTCACTCGCGAACAAAACCCCAAGGTACTTGAACTCCTTCACTTGGGGTAAGGACTCATTCCCTACCTGGAGAAGGCATTCCATCGGTTTCCTGCTGAGAACCATGGCCTCCGATTTAGAGGTGCTGATCCTCATCCCAACCGCTTCACACTCGGTTGCGAACCGATCCAGTGAGTGCTGAAGGTCGCAGGCCGATGATGCCATCAGGACCACATCATCTGCAAAGAGCAGCGATGAGATCCCCAGCCCACCAAACTGCAACCCCTCCCCACCCGACTACGCCTCGATATCCTGTCCATAAATATTACAAACAGGATTGGTGACAAAGCGCAGCCCTGGCGGAGGCCAACCCTCACCTGAAACGAGTCCGACTTACTACCGAGAACCCGGACACAGCTCTCACTTTGGTCATACAGAGATTGGATGGCCCTGAGTAGAGACCCCTCACCCCATACTCCCCGCAGCACCTCCCACAGTATCTCCCGGGGACCCGGTCATACGCCTTCTCCAAATCCACAAAACACATGTAGACCGGTTGGGCATACTCCCAGGCTCCCTCCAGGATCCTTGCGAGTGAAGAGCTGGTCCGTTGTTCCACGACCAGGACGGAATCCGCATTGTTCCTCCTCAACCCGAGGTTCGACTATCGGCCGAACCCTCCTTTCCAGCACCTTGGAGTAGACTTTACCAGGGAGGCTGAGAAGTGTGATACCCCTATAATTGGCACACACCCTCTGGTCCCCCTTTTTAAAAAGAGGAACCAC
Source organism: Perca flavescens (assembly GCF_004354835.1). Classification (NCBI taxonomy): domain Eukaryota; kingdom Metazoa; phylum Chordata; class Actinopteri; order Perciformes; family Percidae; genus Perca; species Perca flavescens. Next base: position 20,966,510 of record NC_041346.1, on the reverse strand, counting down.
CACCCCAGTCTGCCACTCCTTTGGCACCGTCCCAGACTTCCACGCAATGTTGAAGAGGCGTGTCAACCAGGACAGCCCCTCCACACCCAGAGCCTTGAGCATTTCTGGACGGATCTCATCAATCCCGGGGCTTTGCCACTGTGTAGTTGTTTGACTACATCAGTGACTTCCGCCTGGGAAATCGGCGACAATCCCCGTTATCCTCCAGCTCTGCCTCTAACATAGAGGGCGTATTAGTCGGATTCAGGAGTTCCTCAAAGTGCTCCCTCCACCGCCCTATTACCTCCTCAGTGGAGGTCAACAGTGTCCCATCCTTACTGTACACAGCTTGGATGGTTCCCCGCCCCCCCCTCCTGAGGTGGCGAACAGTTTTCCAGAAACACTTTGGTGCCGACCGAAAGTCCTTCTCCATGTCTTCTCCAAACTTCTCCCACACCCGCTGCTTTGCCTCTTTCACGGCAGAGGCTGCAGCCCTTCGGGCCCTTCGGGTACCCTGCAACTGCCTCCGAGTCCTCCGAGATAACATATCCCGGAAGGACTCCTTCTTCAGTCGGACGGCTTCCCTGACCACTGGTGTCCACCACGGTGTTCGTGGGTTACCGCCCCTTGAGGCACCTAAGATCCTAAGACCACAGCTCCTCGCCGCAGCTTCAGCAATGGAAACTTTGAACATTGTCCACTCGGGTTCAATGCCCCCAGCCTCCACAGGGATGCACGAAAAGCTCCGCCCGGAGGTGTGAGTTGAAAGTCTGTCGGACAGGGGCCTCCTCCAGACGTTCCCAATTTACCCGCACTACACGTTTGGGCTTACCAGGTCTGTCCAGAGTCTTCCCCACCCCCTGACCCAACTCACCACCAGATGGTGATCGGTTGACAGCTCTGCCCCTCTCTTCACCCGAGTGTCCAAAACATACGGCCTCAGATCAGATGAAACGATTATGAAATCGATCATTGACCTTGACCTAGGGTGCTCTGGTACCAGGTACACTTATGAGCATCCCTATGTTCGAACATGGTGTTCGTTATAGACAATCCATGACTAGCACAGAAGTCCAAAACAAACAACCACTCTGGTTTAGATCAGGGAGGCCTCCCTCCCAATCACGCCTCTCAGGTGTCTCCATCATTGCCCACGTGTGCGTTGAAGTCCCCCAGCAGAACAATGGAGTCCCCCACTGGAGCCCCATGCAGGACTCCAGTCAAGGTCTCAAGAAGGCTGAATACTCCGAACTCCTGTTTGGTGCATATGCACAAACAACAGTCAGAGTTTTCCCCCCACAACCCGCAGGCGTGGGGAGGCGACCCTCTCGTCCACCGGGTAAACTCCAACACAGCGGCGCTCAGCCGGGGCTTGTGAGTATCCCCACACCCCCCCGGCGCCTCACACCCTGGGCAACTCCGGAGAAGAAAAGAGTCCAACCCCTATCCAGGAGTATGGTTCCAGAACCGAGACTGTGCGTGAGAGGTAAGCCCCACCAGATCTAACGGTGGCGCTCCACCTCCCGCACCAGTTCCGGCTCCTTCCCCCACAGAGGTGACGTTCCACGTCCCCAGAGCCAGCGTCTGCCGCCCGGGTCTGGTCCGTCGAGGCCCCTGACCTTCACTGCCACCCATGTGGCATCGCACCCGACCCCAACGGTTCCTCCCACAGGTGGTGTGCCCATGGGCTGGAGAGATGGGAGCCACGTAGCTTGTTCGGGCTGTGCCCGGCGGGCTCCGTGGCAAACCCGGCCACCAGGCGCTCGCCCGGCGAGCCCGCCCGTCTGGGCCTGGCTCCAGGCGGGGGGCCCGGGCTTCCTCCGGGCAGGGTCACTCCATCTCTACCTTGCTTCTTCATTGGGGTTTTTGAACCATTCTTTGTCTGGCCCCTCACCTGAGACCACTTTGCCTTGGGAGACCCTACCAGGAGCACAAAGCTCCAGACAACACAGCCCTCAGGTTCACAGAGACACACAAACCTCTCCACCACGATAAGGTGATGGTTCACGGAGAAGGGTGTCCACTGTGTCAGTGCTAAAAATGATTCAGTGTGCATCATTTAAACACTGTGTTGGAAAGTAACTAAGTACATTTACATGAGTACTGTACTGAACTGAAGTACATTTTTTAGGTCATACTATAGTGTTTCAATTTTTTGCTAACTTATACTCAACCAAATTTATCTCATGGCTAAAACTACTTTTCAGATTTTACATAAAAAAAACATAAAAAAATAAAATATTAAAAAAATAAAATACAGCTTTGTGTTTGAGAATATTGTTTTTTGTTGTTTCTGTGTGATGGCAAAATTCAGTGCCATCACACATCTGTCTTTCCTGTTCCTGTTTGATTTTACTGAATACTTTTTGTATAGCCTGTGCTGTGCCATTAACACTCTACGACCAGTCTTCCTATAAAACAATGACAGAGACAGTGGTAAGGGCATATGTGACTGCTAATAGGCAGAGGATGTGGGGGTGAGATGCTATTTTAGTCTGAATAGGGATAACTGGCTGGACTGTGAGACAGCCGGAAGCGCAGTAATGGTCAGTGTCTCCTGGGGGTCTGAAGGTGAGGTCAACACCACCAGGCCATGTCTCTGCTTCTCATGCAGGCAGGAAAGGCATTGCAAGGGGAGGGGTGGAGGGATGAGGACATGGAAAGAGTAAAGGAAAGCTGGTGAGAATGTGTGAGAGTGCTGGTTTCTGCTACCCCTGCGCACACACATACACACACACACACACACACACACACACACACACACACACACACACACACGTGTATCAGTTGCCTACTGTGAGGCTTTATCCTACAGGACACCAAGGGGAAGCGCCATGTGTCACCATGGCGATAACCCTGATCAGATCTTAGTTCCATGTGCACCATGGCAACCAGTGAAATGTCCTACTAACAAATCAGAGAAATCTTAATCAAGTGTTTGTGGATCTTTATAATGCTATTCAGAGTGGTTGAGAGTGGGTTGGACATGCTGTGTGTGGCAGATATTGCAACACTTGTTGGAACCAAAAATTGTGGATATCAATGCAACAAAAAAAAAAGTATAAAATAAGACATTTTCCAATTTTATGGAAATTACAATTTTCTAACAGTCAAAAACAAGAATAAATGGCATACCATGATTTCTTAGCAAAAATGAACTTTAGTTCGACTTTAAAATACACAACAAAGCATAAGGAAAGTACACTTACATACACACAATGCACACTCCATCTTTTCTAATCTAAAGGGGTCATCATACTGTACACATTCTTCTCATCTTTGCCATCTCAGACACAAAGTGGAAAGGCCCACCTCATGATGGCCTAACACAGCCAACCGGCAGTACTGACCCAGAAACATTAGCCCTTTCACATCCATCTGCAAAAACGCAACAGATAACAAAACTCATATTGGGTATTCTACTGATCTTCTCGGAAAAAGAAGAAATGCTATCTCAGTTTTATGAAAACATCAAAATCTGCAGGTGGTTTTTGGACTTCCTGATGAAAGCTTTATCAGCTTGTGCAGGATATAACATACAAAAACTAATTTTCACATTTTCACATATAATTTTAAAAATTACAAATAAAATAAAATACCCAATTATATAAATAGATCCCTTTTTTTTTTTTAAAAAGACACTTTTTAAAATAAATAACCTGAAACATTAGTAAACCTCACCAATTAGCAAACTCAAGAAAAGAAAAAAATGAATTGAGGCAAAAAAAAATGTTATGTTTTTTTCATCAAATGATTAGGAGGTAAAGAAACAATTATAAAAATTGGTGGTTAAAATAAAAGTATAAAGCTTTGTTTCTTTATACCCTCCATTTTAAGTATTTAACAAATAATATGACCGACCCATCAAAATCTAGATCCAGTAGTATGTAATCCCAAAATGTGTGTGTGTGTGTGTGTGTGTGTGTGTGTGTGTGTGTGAAGGTGTTTGTATGTGTGTGCGAGCATGTGTCTGTGTGTATTCTGGTATTTAATGGCCCAGGAAGGGTTTTTGGTGGTCCCAGTGTGGCCTTTTGTGCTGTTGGCCAGAAGCTGATGCCCAAGGATGTAAAAGCTGATTAGAGCTACTTCGCGCCTCACAATACAGAAGCTATGACCAGTGCAGGCACAGGGGAAATGTGTGTACCAGAAGAATGGTAATGAACTAACTGGTATACAGCATGTAAATACACATTAAGACTGGTAGATTGTTTTTACCTTAAACTAATGGTTATTTTTAGGCAACACTCTTTTAAATTCTGTGTTTCTCAGCAGGATCTGGCACTCACAGGAGAACAGAGCTACAGTATGCCACCACTGTTCTGTTTGATTTCAAGTTAATTTCGGATCAGCTGAGGAAAAACTCTCTCACCCGTGACTCATAGATCTGGCTGAATGAGAATATAATCTTTTCTTAAAGCTACTGTACTGATTGTGTGACATCGGTCAGAGAAAGCAGTGACACGTATCAGTAACATATGCATGGTATGTACTATTTGTAATGTATATGCAGTTCCACATAAGACTTCTAAAAGCAACGTCAATAATTAAATATCCAAGAAATGAAAGTTCTGCATTCACAATTGTACTTATATATAAAAGTACATAAGAATAATCGGAAAAATGTACTTCAAGTATCAAAAGTAAATGTACCCATCGTGCGGGATGGACCCTTTCAGAGTCACTATAGTATGTTAGTTTTTACTTTTACCTCTGTCATGACAAACATTTGGTCCATCCCACATAGGATTACAAGATGCCACAATATATCAAACATTAAAATAAACACAATATGCATCTGCTGGTAACACATGTACAAAATAAAAATAAAAACATTATTTAACATTAGATGCACTTCTGTATACTATACTAGAACATGTTTACGCGTCAAACTTTACATAAATTGGGAAATAAAAGTTCTAGTATATAACCTACATACTACTGTAAAGTTGAATCTGTATTAAAAGTGCACTATGAGTTCCTGCATGGTTTCAGCGCGATTTCATTTTTGTCTCAAATTGTAGTATTCTCCTTGATCCGCTAGCTGCCTGCCCCCTGAATACCGGTCTCCGGAGACAACACAGGGGTCGTAAATGTCAAACAAACACTAGGAGCACAGGCTGTGCACCAAAATACAACAAACCACGATGTCTTTTTTCATCTTTACTATGGCAGAGGTGTACATGCCAGCCTAAGTTTTTACTTTTTTTCTTTTTTCTCCAGTTAATTTTTCACCTCTGGCATTACACCCCAAGATATAAAGTGCAGCCTATCAGCTACTGCCACTGCCACTGCTCTTTCCCATGAAGCCCAATCCTATCTTCCTTTGTCTTCCTGTTCTTCATTCTTCTCACACACACACACACACACACACACACACACACACACACACACACACACACACAAAGATCCAGTCCCAACTCCTCCATATACACCACTGCTTTTCACAGGTTGTGCTTCAATCATCATCTCTATCCATTACAGGCAATCTCAAGACATTATGCACCCTGCTAATTCTTTTGTTTGTTGCATTTCTGCCATTTTTGTCTCTTATCTTCCACTCGCTTAAATGGTTATAGGATTTCATGTGATTTTTAAATAACTTCCTGAGAATAATGGCTATATTTATAATATTTGTTTTAACAAACTTCCCAGGATTTATCACCATAAATGAAGTTTGATTTTAAAAATAGAATTTCCGATAATTAAACATAAAATGACTAAATTTCAGATGTTATTCTTTTACATTTGTTTGATTACAGTATGTGGTAATCATTTATAGTACAGAGGCAGGGAAGGGTTATCCATCGCAGCCATTTTGATGTGTTATTTGAGCAGTTTGAGGAGTTTGAGAATTGTTTTGCATCTGCGTAGATTAGGTTTTTCAGGTTTTGCATTTTTCACCTAATCTAAAAAGTAACTTTGACACACAGCTAAATTGTAAATGGCCATTTTAGCATGGAAAGTAATTGGAAGATGAAAGGTTAAATTGCTGTAAATGTCAGTTTTAGGTTGGACAATAGTTATGACAGTTGTGTACAAGTGGTAATGAGGTTCAGAGAAGGTGTCTTTGTTTCATTACATATGATATTCTTCAGTATGTGAACACACAAACACACAAAGCTAACAATCCTGCAGGAGTTTGTCCCTGGAAACAAGTCAGATTTTTGCAAGAATTGCTTGGAAATACCAGGATCTCTATTCTCGGTATTGTACCCGAGCCCCTATAGTCAGATCTAACAAGTCCTCAAATTTAAATGACAAAATACATCTACTGCGTATTACTGCCCACCAGAATGACATATTTAAGCCCTTTCTGAGGGAAAGCAACACAGACAAAGTATGCCGTTGTTCTTCTGATAGGACAACAACATAATTTGTCTGTGTTCTTTCCAAAACTGCTTCAAATCACTGTTGGAAAACAGAAATTGGATTTTATGATCTGATCTGACAACGCTCTGGTTAAGGTTTGGTTAGTTTTAGGAAGAAACACAACTTGGTTAGGGAAAGAGGATGGTTTGGGTTCAAACAAGTACCTAGTGAAGGCTAGGGGACCTTCGTCAACATGATTACAATAATAAACACATGATTTAGGTCGTGAACGATCATGGATAAAAGAGACCTACGCTGAATGTCGGTAGGAATGGTAGGAAAATCCACTACCACTGCAGATACTGGACGATATGAGGAAATTGTGCAAAGTTACCTACTCAAACCTTTTGTGTTAGATATTAGATGTTAGATATTTTCTTCATAAAAAAACATTTCACTGGTGTGCGAATGTGCATTCAAATTAATATTCCTTTGGAAATGATACACCGAGTTGCCAATTTATTAGCTACATCTTGCAAAACACTAACATTGCAGTCTAATACACCAAATGTACAATGAAAGAGATTTTGATACCAGAGAGCACAAGACAAAAACTATGTCAATTATTCTATCTAGCACCCTAAGCAGAGTAAATAGTGCATTAGGAAAACAGATAAGTGATTCACCCTTTGCCAATCTCATGTATTGTACGTGCGTTATGTTCAGCCCGCTGTGATAATGACATTATCAGAGTTGTCCGAGGTCACAGTCACGAAAAGAGCATCGAGTCTCTCTCTTTTTCAGTTTGTTATTCAAGATGCTGACACCTGATATGAGCAAAGCTCAACCTCAGCTTCTATGGGGGAAATACGTATTCTACCTTTTCTGTGTGAAGATGTTCACAGATCATGGTTCAGTTTTTTATAAATTTTCTAACAATACAGTTAATTGTATGCAATTGAATAACACTTTTTAGAACAAGACTGCTTTTCTGTTTTATAAAATGGACACTAAAGTGGAAAATAATTAGTAATTTCTTGAGCCCAAGCTTGAGAGAAGGTGCACCTGTGTGTGTAACTGATCAGTCCCTCATGACTGACCTATTCTCATGGGTGACATTTCTGAGCATTTCTTATCTACGTGCGTCAAGCCTGAGAACCCAGCCACCTCTGTGTGAAACATCACGCAACTTGCAAAACTCAAACACAGATCATGCATAGTCAAATTCAATATAATTGACTGTACTATACTGAAGCTTTCTTACCCTGCTCCAGCCAGGTATAACCAAAAGGTCAGACTCAGTTACAAAAGGCTTCTTGAACTCTGCTGCTCTGGTTGAAGGATCGTCTTTGGAAACACAGAGCCTCCCTGCTGAGTGCCAGTTTTGTGATAGTGAGAACTTCCAACACATCTGACTGTCAGCACGTCTTCAGGCATCTCAGTCGACGAATACACGCTTGTTTGAGACCTGCGATGGACTGTTGACCTGTCCAGTGCATGCTGGGAGTGGATCTGGCTCCACATGACCTTAATCAGGGAAAGATGATCATTTTGCAAACATCTTAGGGGTTTCAGCATAACCGTGATGCACAGTTGAGATTTCACTTCACTCTGCTTTAGCACAGCACAAGCATTACTTTTCACTGTATTTATTTCCTGTTATTATGTACAGTATTTTATGTGTATATATATATATATATATATATATATATATATATATATATATAAAAAATTATGTTCCGCTATAAATTAAAAAAAAGAACAGCGAATTAATAAATGTAAAACTGGGCTGACACTTGCACACCCCGGAGAAAAAAACAGCATAGTAATATCTCTCATATATGATCATAGTGCAAACTAAAACATTGCGGTTTGTAAGTATAATTTTCACATAAAGATACAGCGTATTTCAGCAAATGATTCATGTAATTACCTTGTGTTGATGGAGCTCCCTGATGACCTAGACCTGATAATGTCAGATAGTTATGAAACTAGACTATCATTACTATCTTTTTTAGATCAAATCCAATTTAGATGTGTGGGCAACATGTTTCTAGTAATACGCTGCTGAATGTTCAAACTGAATTCTAATGTGAAGACCACTAGGTGAAAAAACAAAACACTTGCTTTTCAGACACCCTCAACCATGTAAACCATAAGGTTTAATATGATGTACTGTAACGAGCCATAACCACTCATAAAATCATTGTGTAAAACTGCTAACATACCCAGAAGGTGAGTACACTGTTGAGCGTTCAAGAAACACAACAACCATCTGCAATGCAGTTTCCTTTCCACCTCCCCCAGTTCACACGTCTTGCAACTTCCTTCTGTATATGTGAAAATGAGGGTGATCGATTGAGCTGGAACTGAGCGCAGGGAGATGTTGATGGTGTGCGGCTGGGCCCTAAGCGAGATGTTGATAGGTCGCCGGGTCACACACACCCACCCACTCCTCATTTCCCATACTGCACTGCTGACATGGTAGAACTCAAACCAGTGGTGGGCGATGCTTTTCAAGGTAAGATTTGGGGTTAAGACTTAGCTTCATTATCTGCAACTTATTGGTTTCAGTTCTATTCTAAACATATATTTTTGCTGTTGCTGTGCTTCATATTTGCACAACTTGGGATCTAAGAAAGTAGACAAAGCAGACAAATCTAATATGGCTGTGTGTGTTTGTGGACTAATACATTTAAAAATAAAACCCCTCATTTAAATGTTGCATACGACTCCTTGCAGTTCCTCTTACTTGTTTCTTTCACTGAATTAATGTGAGATCAACACATGCAATGTACAGTAAAAGTCAGGTCTACAAATTACTTCAAAGCATACATGACAAACAGTGAATGAGCCACTGAGTATCAGCACATAAATGGATTGCCCTTTGATGAATATAAGAATATACACAGTGATGAGAAAAAAGGTATAAATCGTTCATTTGCCTAAAAATACTATTTTTGCCCTGCTATCTTCACTTGTAGGTGGAGTACTCTACCAGTTGTGGTAAGTAACTACAGTAAGTCCATTTAAAAAAAAAAGTATTATACTTACGTTAAATTTCCACTGCATGCTACTTTATACTTTCACTCCACTACATTTCAGGGAAATATTGCAGTTTTTACTACACTACATTCATCTGACAACATTAGTTAGTAGTTACTTTTTAGAATAAGATCAAGATTTGTGTGTCAAAAATAATTTTTTTCTTCATTTAACCACATTAATCATCGTCACATCATATTTGTCTTGTGACCCTTTAAAGGGGCCCGAGCCCTAGGTTGGGCAACACTGGACCATACTAACTACTAGCTAAATTTCCTGTATATCAAAGTAGTTAAAACGTACTCCACCTTATCCAGCTAAAAGTAAAATGCACATTGAAACAGGGTTCTACGCGCATTTTCCTGCAGCATACAGCAGAATCAGGCGCCTCTCAGCTCAAAGACATTTCTAAGGGAAAAGAAGAGACTGCGGCACACAGACTGATTTGCAGCCTTTACATAATTGTACAAACAGACGAACATTTCAACACCATGGTGTCTTCATCAGAGTCGAAATTGACAAAGAAAAAAGTAGTAAACCTAGAACATGTGTACACTCTCATTGGATAATTGGTTGAACAGAATTTCAAATCTATTGGATGGATCTATTGGATATTGGATCCAAAGGTGGGCGTGGCCATAGTCTGTGTCCATGTGCCACACCCCATGCACCACAATCACATCAGGAACGAAAGCACCCAGATACCTCTTAAAGTTACAGTGATAAAAGTACAAAAAGTACAAGTGCTGTATCCATCACTTTTATCTTGAAGGTAACGTGACAAATTCAGCTCTTCATTTAGGCCAAAGGGCTTTACTGTGTTCCGAGTATGAATCCAATATGCATCTCTGCAGAGTTTACACATTGTTGCATTCATAATAACAATCTATTGAATTCAGTGCTTTAACTTCTAATGGAGTATTTTTTTTATATTGCTTTACTGGACTTTTACTTAAAAGATCTGAGTACTTCTTCCACCACTGTGAAGTAAACAACCTGTACTTATCCGTGTGATGTAGTACAACTGAGTACGCAACACAAAGTATATTTTGACATTGAAGTTTTTACAGTATATAAGATGCAAACCTGCATCCTGTCTATTAATAAACAACTATCAGTCTAATGCAGTTCTGTCCTTGTGCCAAAACCTTCTGCACTTTGGTAAGACAACATTTTCCAGTTTGCTAGCTGCAAAGCACAAAACCATTAAACACCATGTAAACCTTTAAGCGGCCTCAGTGTGTCTGCATGGGTTTATGTGTGTGCCGGTTGAAGGGGAGCTAAGCCTATTTTTAAATGACGAAAATTGCTTTAAGGGCACACAACTAAATTGGCACCCACCACTATCACCACAATTGTCCTTGCCATATCTAAAAAAGAGCCAATTTTGCCAATTTTGTTGAGCAGCTTCAGGAGGACAAGCCGTTACTTCATTTAATATAATGCTGATGGGAAGTGTTGAAGCTGCGTCAGCAGATCGAGTTCAGGGGAGTCTCAGAGAAAATGTTTGCAACTCTAAGAGCAATTTCCTCTTTTCGTCAATGAACGACTGATTGTGAAACACTGTGTGACTTCTAGTTTACTAATCCCTGATAAACAGAGCACAAACACCGAGCTGGTTTTGAGTACTGTATGAGCTGTTTGTGAGTCAACTTCTCTGTTCTTGTGGATGACTTTTTCATCGTTGAATCATCTTTTCGTACAAAAGGCTGATGGATTATTGATACGGTAATTGAAGTGGATGCTAAATATGATTTTTATGGAGTTCTTGTCTTCAAAATACAGTAACTTTGTACACTAATTAAGACTGAATGTCTCCCCCATCAGTCTTCACATCATCTCAGTAAAAGCTGGCATGTTTAAGTAGACATACCGTATGTAGACCCTCAAATGGATGATCCATGTATATGAGAAAATAATTCTTCCTACACTGAGACCGTGTACAGGGATAGGCTGTGTCAAAAGTCCTAAAGTTTGAAATAGTAAGCAAAATACTTGCCAGTGGTAAGAGATTGCATAAAAAGGAACATGCTGAAAGAGGTGGGTAGAGGGTAGCAACGGAGAAAAATAGAGACAGATGGAGGGAAGGAGAAGGAAAGTTTAGATGTAGGGAAGGGAGTAAAATAAAAAGAGATGGATGAATTGATGGATGGATAGATGGATGAGGGGAGGTAGAGAGCGATAGAGAGAAGCACAAAGAGAAAAAGAGAGAGGGATGAGAATGAAGTGTGAGTTTGGCTCAGTGAGAGCAGCTGTATAGAGGACACTGTGGGTGGAAGTGGTAGAGTCGTGGGTGAGCTCAGAGTTTAACTGCCAACCCTCCCTGGTTTCACAAACTGTCCGTCACACACACACACACACACACACACACACACACACACACACACACACACACACACACACAGTCAGTCACATACATACGCTTACTTGCACATACATACACACTTGCATGGAGAGTTTCAGCTTGACAACCTGGAAAACTTTCCATCTCACTTAGTATATGCTAGACACGAGAGGAATCCATCCCTGTAATGAGTATTATGCTTTCTGTGTCACCCTGCCCAAACTAGCTGTTACATCGGTGGAGACAAGTGCGTTACAGTTATGGCAATGTTGGAGCATGAAAATGAGGGAAATGCTGCATGTTTTGTCTGATGTTTTGAACAGTTTGTAGATAGCAACATACATGACTCGGGTACGAGGGCGTGGGAGGGTTGGGGGTTAGCTCAGCTTCTGCCATTTGCGACGATGTGTGCAGTCAATTGTAGGTTGCTTCCTTTTTGCCCGAGACTTGTACTACTGTATGATAAATAATGAGAGCTGCAGATCCTGAAATAGAGTACCCCCCCTCCCTTGTCCCTGTGGTCCGCTCTTGTGAAGCTCCCGTCCAGCCGTGACTTTTCCAAGCGATCCCCTCCCTGCTGCCTCCTCCGTTATGGTTAGCATGCCGGCTAAATCTGTAGCCATGCGTCTGTAATTAGGCTTCGCCTTTGCTGGATTGAGTGCTACACACTGGCAGCTGGCAGTCCGGGGCAACTACACACACACACACACACACACACACACACACACACACACACACACACACACACACACACACACACACAGTGACACACATTTTATCTCATGTAAAATAAGTGGATAGAGGGTATGCCAGGACAGCGCTGTCTGACAGTTACAGTGCAGAGTGAAGTACTAGGGTTAAAGAGCAAAAGGAGCTAATCGTCATCCATCTCCCCTCAACCTTTATCATCCTTTGTCTCTTCTTCATCAACATAATTCTCCTTTATGCATCAATTGTCTCCTCTTTTGATTCTCTTCCTCTGTTTGAGTGTCTTTCCCCCTTTTATTTCTCCTGTTTGTCAGGGGTCGTCACACCCATCACATCATCCCTCTTCCCCTTAATTTTTCCTCCCTCTTTCTATCCCACTCCCTCCCTCCCTCTCCATTAAACCACCTGCCTGCCATCATTTCCCCCCATATTGTTTTTATCATTACCACTTCTCCTCTCTCACCTCTTCCCCTGCTCAACCCATCCCATCCCAATGCTGTTGAGTGTAGAGTGGGCAGGTTGACCTGGCAACACTAAAAACCACAGTAGTTATGAGAGCTTTTTACTTCCAGCTATATATATTTTATCAGAAAAAAAGGGAAAAAAAGAAAGAAAGAAGCGTGTGATGTTACCTCAGCCCTGTTGCCGCCCAGTGAGGGGGCTCCAGCACAAGGCAGCGTGCACATGCAAAAGCACATGCTCATACCAGAAGCACAAACACCTGCAGGGGTGCACACAAGTCAAACAACGTTCCCATGTTGCACACACACAATCGCCTCTTTATCAGTTGTTAGTCCTGTTTAACTCTGCACTTAAACCAGTCATGCAATAAACTGGCTTCCATAGTTGGACCACACACTGTCAGGGATCATTTAAAGGGGATAACTTTAAAACTTAAAAAAAAAAAATTATACTAACTGAGGCCATGTTTTAGCATCGAGTACTTATTTTTTCAACCTTAATTCTAGAGACAAATCAATCTTCTTATCAACACTAAGCAAGAAAACAAATATGCGTGTAAATGTTGAACTATGTCTTGTATAACGACCTTCATTCTCAGCATATCTAATTCAGATAATCAAAATTTGAAATGCACAATAAAATCATTTTCATTTGTGGACTCCCATTTGATGAACTTGAGGACAACCGAGGCAAAGTATCGCTTAATAAAAGTCAAGTATCTTCCTCAATAAAACTACCATGAAGATGTTTAAATAAAACATTTCCTGTCCTTTCAGCAGTGTGTGTTTTTCTTTCTCACTAGCATGGCTTGACACCCGTAACTTGTGCTTTTGTGGCCTCTAACGGCCTGCTTGTTTCTGACCAGGGCCTCTGATTCCCTGTTGAGATGAAAGGCATCGAGGCCAGTCATTTGTGTCAGCGTGTGGTTTCATCATCCCTGCCAGGGCGCTTCTCGAGCTCCCCTGGTCCCTGTAGTCAGATGCTCCACCGGACGCAAGTCTATTTTAGCTGCTCTGAACTGCAAAACCCACAATCCTCTACTGCTGGCTATAATGATTATGTGGATATTGATAGACCAGGGGGATTATTATCATTCACTGTATATACTTTTATATTGTCCCACATGTCTTGGCTCAATCTTTAAAAAAGTAAACAGGTATCATGAAGGAGTGCTGTATCCTTCTCTCTCTCTCTCTCACACACACATTCCCCTGGGGCCTAAGGTGTCCCTACCTATAGTATGTACAGTACAGTCAAGAGTATTTTAGGTAAAGAATGTGTGGATAGTAACTCACCCTATCACAAACACCAAATACGTGCAAAACCAAATTGAAATAATGGGGGAATAGATAAATTCAGGAAAAATGTGATTTATAATGACAAAACATTGAAAGAAATACAAATAAGGACTTTTGTTTTTGTTTGGTATGCTCCCACTTTAGAATAACAAGTTGATAAAATCAGCCTCTCAAATGGGCTGCTTCGTGGATCCAAGGTCAACACCATGCACTCACATTTTTGGAGTTTAAATATAAATAAAAATAATTTTAATACATTACTCCTGGCTGTAGTTTTTGGCCAGTGGTTAATTTGACAGCTGAGTTGGATGCTGACCTCTGATAAACCAGCACTGTGTACTGCATAATATGAAAATATTATGCAGTACACAGTGCTGAAAATATAATGTTTTAACTCCATTAGATCTGGTATGTTACCACTCAATGTTGAATCTTGGCAACATATGTCAGTAGAGGAAGAAATGCAGATTTGTGACATCTCAATTAGTTTCAGTTTACTTGGAACCCCACAATCTTTTGTGTAGCGAGATAAAAAAAAAAGATTTTAAAGTGTGGGGCTATGGATGGAAGTCCATCTGTTTGTTGATTGGTTGGTCTACTTGTTGGTCCAGACTGAGTTATCTCAACAATAATTGGATGGATTGCCAGTGTCAAGACTCAGGGAATGCAGGATTAAACCCAAACACAGACAAAGGTTGGTGGCTCGATCTCCGGCTCAGCATATCGAAGTATCCTTAAGCAAGACACTGAACCTCGTTGCTCCCGATGCTCTGCTTTGAATGGCAGCTGCATGAATGTGTGAGTAAAGGGGTGAATGAGAGGCAAATTGTAACGCGCTTTGTAAGGTAGAAAGATACTATGTAAATGCAGTACATTTACAAATCAGGTAGACCAGATCAGTTCCATGATTTAAAGGTGCTGTAGGTAGGATTGTGAAGATGCAGGACTTAGCCAAAAAATTTGAACATCGAAAAATTCTCAGTCCCTCCCCCCTTTCCACTAAAGCCCAAAAAGGTCTCCTAAGCCCCTCCCCCCACAAGGGAGAATGAATGCATGTGCATGAGCAGTGGTTGACATGCAGTTAGACCCCCCCCCCCCAAATCGCACTACAGGCTGTAGGTGGTGCCAGAGGAGCCAGATTTTTTTAATTACCTGCTTCATGTAGTTCTACTGGAACATAGGATCAGTTTCAGCAAATATGACAGAAAGTTAGTTTTATAAGTCTTACCTACTGCACCTTTAATGCCAAAGTGAAGTTATATAGACTTAGAGGCAGGCAGACAGGTAAAGGTTAAGGTTCAGGTAACAGAAGCTCAAAAGCAAAAAACACAAGGAAGCAAGAAAGCAACATGACAATCTGGCAGGGGTGGAACTGGGTCTTTTATATTCTGCAGGGGTGATGAAGAAAAGTGGAAACACAAGAGCAGGTGGGTGAGAGAGTCAGGAGACTGGAGCAGGCGGAAAAGTCTGAGTCTGAATGGCAAGGAACGGGACAGAGAGGCAGAATGTGACAGCCATAACATTTGTAGAAGATATCCATTGTGACTATTACTTTAGCGCCACCAGCAGGTCAACATTTTTACTTCTCCTGTGAAATATCTCTACATCAACAAGATGGATTGGCACAAATGTTAAACAGACATTCAGAGTTCCCAGACGATGTATTGTAGCAGCACCATTTGGTGTTTTTCACATTTGGTGTTTTGTGGTTTGACAAATATTGGATAGATTGTCAGGAAAAATGTTGCAAACATTCATGTTCCCCACAGGATGAGTTGTAATAACTGTGGTGGTCTCTTAACTTCATATAACGCAATCATCAGGTCAAAGTTTCACTTTGTCCACTGACTCAGCTGTACTTTGTGTTTGTACTAATTAACAAATGCTAGCAAGCTAACATGTTGCTGTTTCGATTAAAGGACCCTACTGAGAAAACCACAACAGACGGATGGCAGATGTCGAGGCCTGCTGAAAACAGACACCTTAACCTTTAAAGCTGTCTGTCTCTCTATGGAGAGGAATGAATCCTACACCACATCCTGTCAACCCCACATCATCATGGCCTCGACGAGACTGCTGCAAAACAGCACGCAATAAGCAGAGCAAAAACAACCAGAGGGATCCAAACCTGGGAAAGACGCTTAGTGAAAGCCCACTTTTTTTTCATTCATTGAAAGCAAAGTGAACAAGCATGGAATCTTGTTCACATTTCCTGCTGATTAAAAATCTTCGTCAGTAGTCTATTTAGTGAAAATGCCACACTGCCTGTCCCTCAATGATGGCGTTATTGCCTACCCAAAGCTCTCCCACCTCTTCTCTTAGTGGGTCAGCTGGGCCCAGGGTGTGTGGGATGTTGCTGTATGTTGAGGGAGAGGGACGCTGTGTGAAAACTGTGTAGGAGAGGCTAAGAAAAACATTACGGCCTGGCAGCGGTGTTGTAGGGAGTGGAGGACGAGGAGGAAATCAGGGGGAGCAAGGCAAGGGAAGGGAAGGCTGGGTGGGTGAGGGGGGGGGGGGAGGGGGGAGTGGAGTGTATGGGTATGACAGAGGGGAAGGTAGGAGTGTATGTTTGTGTGTAGGGGGTGGCTGCTGAGGTAATATCTCTGGGAGTGTGGTTAGATCATATTCCTCTCCCTGTCTTCTCATGCTGTGGGTGGGGCTTTGTGGTGGAGCTGGCTGGAGGAGAGGGAGGGGATGGAGGGACGGAGAGAGAAAGAGAGAGGGAGAGGAAGAGAGGTGGGGGAAGTAGGAATGGATATGGTGAAAGATGGGTGGAGGGGGTTGAGAGATGGGCAGTGCCGACGGTTCTCACAAAAGCAGCACCAGCACTACGCCCCTGAAGTGGCAAGACTGGTTCACACAAGCTCTTCTCCGCCTTTTTCTGCTTCCTTTGTGTCATTCTCTTTCTCTTGCTTTCTCCCACTTGTTCACTAATTAGATGTTGATGTTTTTCATAGTTTAACATAAGTCGGATAATTTAGACTGATAGAAAAATCTGACAATTCAATGAAATCTGGTGATCCCCTGATATTAATTTCATTCAGCACCATTAGGTTAACATTGGCTGTTTTAAGTGAATTGTTACGACAACTATTGTATGGAATACCATCCAGTCCAGTATTACTAATGATATTCCTAACAGCCTCAGATATACTTTGTGTTAAAATTGCAAATGTTAGCATGCTAACACGCTAAACTAAGAGGATCAACCTGGTAAATATTACCGGCTTAATTCATGCAAAAACATGCTCACAATGACAATGTAATAGGGCTGTAATGGTTTGTGTATTAAACAGTCACAGTCAGGTGCACGTTCAATAATAAATTAAAAGAAACATATCCTTATGAATTTAGTTGAACTAAACGCACACAGAACCATGACTCCTAAACCAGGGTATGAACCGAACCGTGACTTTTGTGTATCATTACACCCCTACAATGTAAACATGTTGTTGTTAGCATTTAGTGTACAGTCTCACAGAGCTGCTAGCATGGCTGTAGACTCTTAGTCTTGTTTATATTCTACTAATATTTTGAGCGGGAAAGACATTCCTAAAATGAGATAAATCCTGCCTGAGATGAGAATAGGGATGTCAAGAGAACCGATACTTGCGATACCTTCCGGTTCTAAAATGACAAAACACCGACAATGCCCATTTTTTTAAGCACCGTAAGCACTGTTAGCGGCGATGCCAGTGTATGCTATGAGTAATGGTGAGTTTGCCCCTCAAATATTTTAATAAAGAAGTTCACGT
This sequence comes from Perca flavescens, assembly GCF_004354835.1. NCBI lineage: Eukaryota > Metazoa > Chordata > Actinopteri > Perciformes > Percidae > Perca > Perca flavescens. The sequence goes on along the minus strand of NC_041346.1, from coordinate 20,948,610 downwards.
TTCAAGTTAAAGTGCATGGAATCTTAGAAAATCCTTTTTTTAACGTGGTATCGAAATCGGCATCGAGAATCGTGTTATTTTACTGGTATTGGCACCGACTACTGAATTTTTGGTATCGTGACACCTCTGGATGAGAATGGATACAAATTTGTCCGTAACTAAATGTCTAAGCTTCTTTATTAAAGTAAGCCTGCAGTAAAAGCTGCTATATTTTGCTGTGAAATATATCTGCATGTGCTACATTTGGTGTGCTTGGCAGGATATATGCAGTCACTGTGTGGAGGGTTGCCAGTGCAGTGTCAGATTTTATATGAAGGCTTTGGTACAGCAAATGGTAATCCACACCGAAGATAGAGGAAGCCTACCACTCGCAGTCCATGAGCTGAAGGATAAAGAAGCCATTTTACTGCCATTATTTTGTTGTGTTAATTTATTGTAGACTTAGTCTCTGTTATAAGGGCTGTATATAGAATATCAATGTTAAGAGAGCAGATACAGCCCCTGTAAGATGAACATCATTAGTATATTTAGCCAGGGTTGATAGAATTATAGCCTGATGGATGGAAATGCCCTAATTTTCCATCTAGCTCTACAATGATGTAGAGACAAAAAAAAAGTTACAGTAGTACCTAGACATTATAAAGATAAAGATAATTATCTTCCTGTTGCACAACTCAAACCAGGACAGAGAGAATCCCTAATATAGCGTCATCATATCGAAACATCGAAATGAAGAAGCACCAGTTCTGACCATTTATTCATGCTGGTTCCAATGTTATCCAACTGGTTAAAAGGTAATAGCAACTCACGGTCTTGTTGGAAGAAGATCAGGTTGCAGATTACCTCCCTCCGTCACTTAGCCTTAACGGCATTGATCAAAGCAGGAAATGTGGAAGGCTATGTACCAGTAGTTGATGTGTTCAATAAAGTTGTCTACCTTCAGCCAGTGCATACTGATGAGACCCCAGTTCATATTCAACCATGAGCTGAATTCCCAAGGACAGTAACATCCTCTCTGACTTTTGCTGAGGGTACTCTGAGTCCGCTTTGGCAATACTTACAATTGGGACAATAACATGGAGTGTACACCTTTAAATAAATGACACATTCCAGTTGTGACTGATTATACAATTTCCTATTAGCCAGTTTTTAAATACCCAAGTCATCATATGGGAGACCTGTAGCCTCTTTGCAGCTCCTTTACAGCTGGCTATGAATGTGTGTTATATGCATAGACTGTATAAAACAGGTTTAATGCAAACAGTTCAATGCCAACAAATGCAAATATACCTAACCCTTGTCCCGGATAAAGGAATGCCCTGCCAGGAGCCAAGTGGTCATCCACACTGGATGTAGCCAGCGGGTATAATTAATGGCAGAAGCACAAGAACATACAACAGCCTGATGTACTGTTGATTATTTGAACTTAACATAATAGTTTGACATTTTCAGAAATACACTTATTTGCTTTCTTGTTGAGAGTTAGATGAGAAGACTGATGCCACTCAATAGTGACAGTGGTAACAATCTTCTCATCTGATTTAGTATCAGATACAAACATTGTTCCAATTGTAATACAGATACCTTGTCCAGGCAGTCTCCATGGTGACCATGGCCACCGAGAGGTTGAGTCAACAGCCCACCTATTCAACAAAAGGTTCCAATACTACCTTTAAAGCTGGATTTCTTTCCCCTTTCAAGGTCAGGGAATTCAAAGACTTGAAATAGTTACTGCCGTACTATTAAGTGCAAAGTAGCAAGTAGTAAATATTTCCATAAAAAACAAAGCAGTGTTTGACGAGTGCCCGGTTATGCTCTGGAAATACAATGTTCACTTTTTCTTTTGTTTGTGTTGCCGCAATTATGTGCCATGATCTTTTCCTTTGGCAAAATGTAATGATGAAGAATCTGTGCAACCTTCTGCAACTTTCTGTTCGTCACACTAAGTCAGTCCAGTGTAGTTGAGCTCTTTAAATCTCTCTTTTATCTTCGCCTTTCCCTTTCTCTGTCTTCACCTCTTTCTTTCGAGTAATGCTGGCTTCCTCCCCATTTCTGTTTCGGTAAGACATGTTAAACTGGTTCTATGATTATCATAGTAGCCGATTTATGGTTGCATCTATAGGAAGGTTTCTTGTTGAGATGTTTTGAATAGGTGATGAGTAATGGTGTTAGCCCCTAAACCAACGTATATACCTGTCCTAACTACTCCCACCTCGTCCCAAACACTCACACCCCTGGGTGTCCATCTGCTGAGACCACAAATGGTTAGTTTGGATATTTAGCACACCTTCAAAAGGGGCAACCAAAGCCTACACCTATATAATATGAAAATAAAATAAATCCAGGTAGTCTGATAACCGCATGAAGAGAAAGAGCAACGCCAAATATTGTTTTTTTCTGAAGGTTTCCACAGAAGGTAACGGGCGACCTTGGAATGAAAATTTAGGTCACTTAAATGTTTGAGTACATTGCCATGGCGGGACTTAGCCTACTGTAACGCCAGGCAAGACAAAGACTGAAAACTGGGACCTATTGAGGATCATTCATTTTGTACACCCCCACTCACAGAGGAGGTGTAAGAGGTCAAAAAGGTGGTAGATGTTTGTATCTCGGGCATCAGGCCACATATGTTTGAACCTTTAAAAGCAAAGAGAGCTGCCGATAACGTTGGAGATGTTGTTGCAAACTGACACCTCCCACACACACACACACACCTACACACCTCTGACCCACGCTATTGCCTCTAGTTCTAGTTAGCTTGATGGATCAATTTTCACTCCTAACAGGAAGAGGTGGACATACTGTATATTTAACATGTAAGAATGAACATGAAGAACAATAGACTATTAAATTCCACGGGACCTTTAATAATTACAAATGTATCATGTTTTGTGGTAGTGGGGTTCAGTCTCTGTTGATCTGTTCATTTTTGTACTCTGCTCTGACAATATGCTGCTGTCAAACAATCAATCTGTGGATAAAAGAAGAGCTGCAGAGATGAATCGATTAGTTGTCAACTATTAAATTAATCAGCAACTATTTTGATTATTGATTAATCGGTTTGAGTCATAAAAAAATAAGTTATCTGATTCCAGATCCTTAAGTGTGAATATTTTCTGGTTTCTTAACTCCTCTATGACAGTAAAATAAAAATCTTTGAGTTCTGACCATAGACTGTATATTATTAATATTAACAGTCTATGGTTCTGAACAAAACAAGACATTTGAGGACGTCATCTTGAAATCTTGAAAACACTGATTGACGTTTTTCACCATTTTCTCACATTTTCTAGATCAAACAACTGAACTGATTAATCGAGAAAAGAATCTACAGATTAATTGCTAATCAAAATAATCGTTAATTGCAGCCCTAAATAAAAGCAGTGGCTTTACAGCTTTATAACAATTTATATGGTTTAAAAATAGTAACACAATGACACAATGGTTGGTGTGTTACATGTTTTAAAATGACTTAATATATTTCAAGGTAATTCACCCTCATTATCAACACAATTACACAATTTTAGTGTCATGTTTCTCTGTGTTTTGTTTTACCTGTTTCTATACTTCCTGTTGACATATTTAGCACCATATTTATACGTTTCTTTGTGACATTTTTCTTTATGATATCTGAGCCACTGTGACGTATGCTATTTAACATGATAACCCTTTGGTTGGATGCCAGAAGAATTAACTATTTTATTCTAAGAAATAAAAAAAGACCAGGACAGAACTTCACCAATCTTAGTCAAAATAACATATAAAACATGCTTTTTTCTGCTTTTAATCTACAGTATAAGCATCATGAACTTACCTTTAACATGTCTCTGTCAGAGCACAGCAAATGACCACCACTTAATGATTGTTCATATAAGTATATTTACTGTTTTTTATCATTGTGTGGGGAGAGGAGAAGAGCCTACAGCATAACACAAAATCACGCAACACAACAAAAGCTATTCATAAAACAGATTCCATCACCCAAAACATTGCCCGTAAGCAGAAACAGGTCTATCTGACAGATTTAGTGGATTGGATGGTCACACCCACTCCACAGGTGGCAGGATGAAAGCAACAGAAGCATGTGGGTGTACCTTAGAGTTGTTGCTCTGTGTACTGTAAGCCTTTTTCTTTATTTTATTCAAAGGAGGTATAGTCTTGTACACTGGACCCCAGCATCATGTAAAAAAAACAAAAAAAACCCACCAGGTTTGCAAACACACTCAGAGACATAGGCCTAATTAAAAACCACAAGTCAAATCTGTGTTGGAGTTAATATTAATGCTTGCTGTAGAGAAAACTTGTTTATAGAAAATCAGAATTTGCACAAGATTATCAACTTTTAATTTGGCGAGAAATTCAAAATTCTCAAAAGTCTGCCTCTGTTTAGCTGCACTGCCCTTGATGTGTCTCCTGTTGCTTAAGTTTCTGAGAAGCCCCAGTAATTAACAGGGTGGTAAACCTTGCCAATGGATTTATGCTAATGACCATGAACCACTGCATCATGTTGTTCTAAGCAGGTACAGTATGAGAAGAAGTTAAAGAGAATCTCAAAGATTTATGATTGGAGTTTATGTGAACTTTATACTGATTAAAACCTCCGGTGCTAAGGCCTCTAGGCCTGTATACGTTCTTATTTTATTGATTATTATTACTGGGGTACTCAGTTTACAATGTACAGCTGTCATCCAAAGAATTATGTGAAACTGTGAAAAAAAACTTCAACATTTTGAGAAATGCAACACATTCTCATATACAGTATTGTACGAAAACGTATGCACAACAATTTGTATATCCTACGAAATTACGGCTGTTACTTTTTCTTTTCTACCTTTGTCACATTGTCATTTGATGAATTGTTCTAAAATATTGATCAAAGATGCTTTGAATGAGATTTTACAAGTATTCATTTTCCATAATTCAATTTTAAAATGAAAAAAAAAAACATCCAACCTTTATACACTAACACTTCTAAAGAATACAGTAGATATTGTCACTATTATGTATTTTTCTTAACTGCCCAAAACTCACAAAATCACAACTTTTGTCTGAGTTATTAGACCCCGTGGTGTCTACTGCTCTCGTATCACCTGGTATGACACTTTCAGCAGCATTTACATAACTGATTACACCCTCTTATTATATTCCCATTACGCTGCATTATGGGCTTCAGAGCAGCACAATGGTTCTTACGTCTTGCCACGTACGAGTTGGTACAGTAAAGCACACACCCAAATACACTCTCTATCACAAAACCTTTCTTCCAATCTTTTAATTTCTACCCTGATATTTCTTTTGTTTGATACCTGATATGAACCCCTCTAGCTCCTGTTTGGCACAAGCAAAGATCCGCCCACTGGTTCAACCCTGCATTATACTGCAACAACCTCTTCCCCACTCGTCCCTCTACCCTGTTTGAAATCTCAGGGCAGTCGTTCATCAGCCTCAGTTTGGCTGTTTTATTACCAGTCTCAGTGTTTCCAGCTCTTGCTCCTGACTTGGCCTTTGCCCGAGCTCTGTAGCCTCATCTCTGGTTTCAAAGCTTCAGGCCCTGTTCAGGCCAACCAGCAGCCTTTCAACCCTCTACCCCCTCTGTCCTCCAGCCCCAGCACCAAGGCTCAGCTCTGCCTATTCCCAGCCATAACCATACTACCCAGTCCAAGCTCGCAAGCAGGTTTTCAGGCTTGGCCCAGTGAGTGTGTGTGCGTGTCACTCCCCTCCCCTAAGCACAGGTGGACTTTGTAGGGAAAGCTGCCAAATACTTTTGGTTTAGTGGGAGGGAGGGGTGTTGGCTGAGGCTGGTGGGTGTAGCAGTTTTTGTTTTGTTGTGTTTCTTAGATAACCGTTTCGTGGAACAGTACCTTTACACTCCTCAAAATCACTGACACACCTTCAGAGCAAATTTGAGTCTCTGTCTCGCCTGCTCTCACTTTCACAAGTTTGCCAGTGCTGAGACAGTGTTGAGTTTCCTGACAGGGACTGAGTGAATGAGAGAAGAACTGAAATCAAAACTTCACTTCTTAAAAGGTCAGTTACATCTTACTGTCTTTTTTTACTTTCCTTTCTTTTGTTTTTTTCTTCTTCGTTGTACTATTTCAATCATAATGAGAGGTTCATATTTTAGTGTGTTGTGGCAAAATTTCAAAGCAAAGAGCTGTCGGCTACTCACTGTGCGCCAGAATCAGACTAAAAGATAGCTGACCTTTTGTAGAATCAGGTTCCCCTGTGTTCCAAATTGCAAATTGCTCCACGTCTCAAACTTTTTATAATAGGACATAGAGTAAAAAAAGGGATGTTCAGGGATGTTCTGCTATTCTCAGTGCTGTACAGAAACTTTCCTGTGTGTGTCTTGCAACAGATGCTCGCAATTAATGCCTCCCCCTTCACATAACAGCAAGCGAAAGCTGCAACAGATTTTAAATACTGATAATATATATATATATATTCTTTTTTTTATTTATTGTTTTTACTTTTACTTATTATCGCAGGAGCAGCTTGTATAACTAATGATTTATTGTGCATTATCTAGATCTCTAAATTATATTTGCTTCGTTATCATCACGATTCTGTCACCAAGAAGCTGCCTGAGTGGTTGTAAGATTAAATGTAGTACATGTCACATCTCTTAATTGACATGGCAGTATTAAACTATCTGACAAACAGGATGACATCTGTCCTCCGGGAAACTATCTTGAAATTCACTTTTATTTTCAAATGAGAAAATCATAATCAGTTAGTGATCAATTTTATACTTCAGATTCAGCTTCTCTGTGCAACATATGTGGGGGTAGAGATGTGACATTCAAGATTATTTCACTCTTCCTGTCTGTGACCCCCCCCACCACCAACTAGCATGAGTAAATGTTAACCTTTAAGAGTATTATAAAAGGGTGATCACGTACATTGTCTTGGAGCTTTAGTGCTGCATTTCAAAGAATCTGCGATGACTACACATTTAAACTTTTATATAAACTAATTTCAGTTCGTGTAAATCATTTCAGTCCGCAGTTGTGGTCTAAAAACAGATAGAAATCTGATAACACAGCTAAAAGGACTTGAAATACTTTACATGTATAGAACAGACATGCTTCAGCCTGAAACCTTTATCAGCCTTTATCATTAATGAAAAAAATACACACACACAAGCAGAACCTACAGAGCTCTCTTCCTGTCACAGTGGCAGTTAGATGGGGATAAAGTGTAGAAGACACTACCACACCTACTCTCGCCACACACCCTCCTGACTACAGCCCTCTGTCTGCCTCTATCTCTCTCCAGGATTGAACCTGTTCCTTGCAGGTCTTTTGTTACAGGGCTTCTCTTACATCAGTGCTTTCAACAAACATTACCTTCATGTTTGTACAATCTCACCTATATTATACTGTATATGATAAGCCAATATTCAATATAAAGAAAACTATCTTTTCTATCTATCTCTAAATGCATCCTATAGTGTGTGTAGATGTGTATGGAAGTGCAAAAGTACTTGATTGATAACACTTGAATGTGTCAATTAAATGAGGACGTAGCTTAATAATTGCAAAATGGTGCAATGTGTTCATTATGAGACTGACAGAGTGAATGAGTCCACCCGCCTTCTTCCCACCTGACAGCGTGTGGGCATGCCCATGTAACAGCATTTACACAGCAATACACAATCTGATTTTAACCCCCCATGACACAGAGTAATCTTGTCATAGTTCTCTGTAATCAGTCTCAAATGCCCTGCTTAAGTTCAGCTTAATGCAACGCATGCAAGTTTGTATGTATACAATGGCCAAGTAGCTGTTTGTGTATGCATGTGTGCGTGTCCGCCCTCCTCCGTAGGATCGAGGTCCAGGTTTTGTGTGTGTGTGTGTGTGTGTGTGTGTGTGTGTGTGTGTGTGTGTGTGTGTGTGTGGAGTTGGGCTGGGTGAGTAAGCCGCCCCTCACAGATGAATAGAGGATGGGAGGAGGCTTGAAGAGGCTGCCGTGGGTGGGAGGCCTGAGCCCTGCCAAAAAAGCTCCTTCTGTGGGATTTGTGGACTTTTGCGTTCCTCACGAAACACAGCGCTCAAACGACAAAGCCGCCAGGGAGGCAGGCACTCGCACTCCCAGAGGTCGGCTCGATCTCACTCTCTCTGCTTTTCAAGCTATATTCTTTCTTACCATTTACAATTTCTCCATTTCCTCAATTCTCCTCTTTTTTTCCTACCTCTGTCCCTGCTGCTGCTTTTCATCACGCGTCAGTAGTTTTATTTAATAACGTGATTGATTACATTCACATACTTTAACAGGTACGTCACCTGGGAGCAACATCCTGCTCCCAACTAACTCTTTAGCAGTTTTGAGAAACTACAGCCTGACTTTTGTAATATTAGACATTTGTATATTATTATTAATGCATCAGTTTATAACAGAAGTTTTGAGGTATATTTTTATTTTAAAGTCTTACTTAATTGCAACACACCAGCAGCTACAGAGACCCAATAACCTCACAAATCACTTTTAATTTTTTCATTTAAACTATTATTTCATAAATTCCTTATAATACTGTAGCACTTAATTTAGCACAATCTTTACTAAATCACAGTGGATATGTCTCTTGCAGTGGTTTTTGTATTCGCTAGCAGTGTCAAAGTCATCAGAAAAATATTTATTTGTGATACATTTCAACAGCTAAAATGTCAGTGGCGACCACAATTTGTATTGTGCAATGAAGCATTTTACATATACAATGTGGGTGTTTCCTGAATGTTACCTAGATAATAGAAAATAGGCCTCTGTGACCAATGGCAACCCACCTAGCCTCAGACGAGTGACAGTATAGAGAGACGTGATTCTCAGCTTTGCAATCAGGCAAAATTATCAAAAAAATGTAAGCTCTACTTTGTAGAACAGATCTGCAGGAGACAGAGTTGAATGTCATTCAGCATCAGGGTGTTGGATGAAGCAAAGAAGAAAGGGAAAAAAAAGAGAGCACGATTTCATAATGTCTAAAAGAAAGATATGGGTTGAATAAGTGGGTCCACCCACCTGTGTGTGAGAGGCAGCAAAAGAGAAAGCGGGGCTGGATGGCAGTTTTAGAGACATGAGTGTGTGGGTTAGGCTAGCTGGCCTGCTTATGCTATCTAATCACTGGGAGAGAAAGAGCAGCATGCCTTGATCCACCCACCCACCCCAGACAAACAGCAGTTAGCTTGCTAAGTACTATATGTGGTCGCCCGCAGCTCTGGGCTGTACATGGGGGAACAGAGATAAAATGTGACAGACTCTGTAGGTAACAGACATTCAGCACAATTGTGTCTCATTCTGTGCTGGGGAGAAAGAGAGATGTGTCAATCTGGAAGCTACTATGGGTCACGACTGCATGTGAGAGACTGTGTGTGAGTATGTGTCGCTGGTGAACAAGTTGGCCATACTCCAGCAGGTTTCAGATAAGAATACTAATGATTGAGTTCATTCACTGATTTTGAACCCAAATTAGCCAAATTAGTTTGAACCCAACCACTGAAAATAAGCAATGGATTCATTAATGAAACTCGAATATACACCAGTCAGGTAGCAAAAGGATACATGCCTGTAAAAATGTTCTTTGTCTAGGGTTATTAGCAGCCTTGTTAACATGAATTATGTTACTGCTGTGTTGATTTCATGGCTTCTCTTTTGTCATTTGGCACAGATACAGATTAGTTACCTGTGTGATACCCGAGTGGGTGGGATAAGATTGGGTGTGAGTCCAAAAATAGTTGACCTGCGCATCACATTTGTGTATTTGTGAGTATGCATGTGGTTGAATGTGGTCCGCCACCTTGTGTGTGTGTGTGTGTGTGTGTGTGTGTGTGTGTGTGTGTGTGTGTGTGTGTGTGTGTCATGACAGGCATCTGTCTCTCCTGCCCTGCAGCCTGACTGGTTTTAATTAGGAGGTGCCAGAGTGCCCGAGGGCTCTCCTGCTGATACACACACATACACATGCGCACACACACACACAAACATGCATACACACACACACACACACACTACCCGAGGGCAGACAGAGGCTGTCCCGCCAAGGCTGTCCCGCCAAGGCTGGCCTCCTTCTCGTTATCACCATAAGGAGTTGTCCTCATTCACCCCACGACCCTCCCAACACGCAGACACGCACACACACAAATATTCACACCACGCAAATCAAATGAACACAACACAATACTGAGATTCATTCAGAAGCAGCAACGTGGAAGTGGTGGTTGGGAGGTTTGACTCCTTTTACATTTAGTTTGTAGTTTTGCATTCAGAATACATTTCAACGTAATAAACGTGGCCTTAAACATAAAGAATAATCATATTTGTCTTCAACAAACATCACCACAGACATTTGAGATATCCTCACACACGGCAATGTTATGGCCACCTGTGAAACACTGTAACTCTGACTCTTTCAGTACTCGCAGCTCTAAATATGCAGATTGTGTACTTTTCCTCCCTTCTGGCAAAGCTTCCAATAATGATTAGGACGTTTGAAAAAAAGAGAAAATAGTAGACGGTTAAAGCACAAACAGACAGGTCAGCAGAAAGGAAACGCCCTCACCTCACTCATCCGAACGGCATGCTCCAAGGTGAGTTCTAATGACCTGACAGATAGGTGTGTGTCTTTGTGATTGAGAGAGGCAGTGTACAGTAGGTTGCACACAAGCCTGCTTCCCTCTCTTTGTGTTTGAGCAACATTGCATCTGTGTGTGTGTGTGTGTGTGTGTGTGTCTGTCTCCGTCCTTGGACTGGAGACAGGGAGTGTAGACCTGGGAGGTTGCTGCGATGCTCTATCTCTAGACTGTGGGGGGATGATTGCCTCCCTTTCCTGCTTCTCTCCCGCACCAGGCCACAGCTGGCCACCGACACATCAGGGTAAAGGGCATAATTCGGGCTGGTTGTGTCTGGTATGAACTCTTTTTTTCACGTTATTTTGCTATGTATACATTGCTACATAACTTGAAACCTGTTGTGAACTTCTCTCTCTAGTTTTTATTTTCATTACGGACACAATTTCTTCTGCTATTGATGTGTACAAACAGAGTGCAGGAATACGAAAGCCTTCCAAGAGAGACTGTGTGAAAATATGTGCAGTTATCCCAACAAGTCCTTCAAATTAAACCACCAAATACAGTACGTAATTTGTCCATGTTGTAAAATACATCATATTTATAAAGTGCTATGGTTAAGCTTTGGTTAAGTTTAGGCACTAAAACGTTAGGGAAAGATCATGTCTGCCATATTAAAGTGTATGTTTTATTGACCTATCCATCAACCACTGACCTCCTATACATAGACTTTGTCGCTTTATAAGCAAGTCACCTGACTGACAAGATTCATAGTTACTACGGCCACTAGAGGGCTTTGTCACTTGAGCGTATGATGTAGCCTGTAGTGTGTATTCTCCGTACCCGAATCATAACATTTGATGCCTTAACTCCTTTGTGGATTTGCCTGCCCAGGGACTGCTGATGAAATTTTGCTATTGAGCTAATTCTTGGACAGTCAATTGTCCCAATAAACAAAGAAATGAATAAAAATAAACATATGTTGTTTTGGGGCAGTTCTGGAAATGAAACAACTAGGGGTGTGCAAAACAAATCGCGATTCAAGCTCTACCGATTCCAAATAAAAAAATTTTTTATTGTATTTCTACTGCAATCACATGGGAAAAGTAACTACATTTATATACTGTGAATCGTTTTTGAATCGAATTGAATCGTGACATTTTCTGAATCGTGCACCCCTAGGAACAACTGATGCTTTTTGGGAGGAAAGTATCCATTAGCCCCAAATGTAAACAGTTATAGCTTCCCCCTTATAGAGTAGGTAGTGAAGGGAAAAACCTTTTCTAATAATATTACCAGCATTAAGAGATCAGCATTCAGGGATACTAGGTCTCTTAACCATCAAGGAACTCAATTCATAATACGACAAGCCTGAGAATGCGTCCTTTTGTTTTACCGACACATAGTGCTTTATGGTACGTGGCTGTATTGCTGCTACAGTTCAGTTTGAGATATTCTAATCAGTTCTTTTCTGAGAGAAATCTTGCTGTGTTTGTTATATTGTACAGCATCAAAGTCTCCATGATATCAACCTCACGTAATGATGCTTCACACCCCATCCCCCCTCCAAAGTGTCAATCTGGTGTCCTGGAACGTGTATCCTGCTGGGCGAAGCAGGTGGCAGTAAACAGGTACGTTGAGATGCCAGACAGACAGACAAAACAGATGACTCTTACTCAGCCCCTTGAGTCCTTGTGTTTTGCGACTGTTGGCACTCAGACTGAGCGACAAGACACACCACGTCTTGGTGTAGCCTAAGACTCACAACAGACCAAGGGGGGAAAGGAAACAACATTTTGCCTGATGATTATATACTACAGAATGATAAAACACTGAAGCACCAAGATCATTTTTCTTGCTCCTTAGATAATAATGTAATGGATTTCATGGTTGTGTTACAATATTTAAAAATGTTGCAAGCATAATCATCATGTAAATCTGCCCTATTAGCCATAAGGCATGCTGTACTGTGTGCACATTGCAGTTGGGCTGAATCACTTATGAATTTACACCCCAAAATGAGCTGCAGAGCAAATCAGTGTCTTTTACACATTGCATGTCTGTACCGTTACCACTGGTTTGTGCCTATCATGGCATAAGGCAGTTTGCAGTACAAGAGCCTGCAGTTTTAGAGTTAGCAACAAAGTAGTCCACACAGGTACCACTTACAGTATGCTGCTATGACGGCAACGGCGTGTTTAGAATAGATAGCCAATCTTATAAGATGGCACATGTTTTTCTGGCCGTCTGGCTGGCCTGCTAGCAGTTAGTGGCTAACCCTGTTTATATATACTAGATGCCAATGTGAGCTGGCCTCGGCTCTCACCCTGTACAAAACAGTGTAAACCACCAGGGCATGAACTGTGGTTTGCTTTAGTCCATGTTTTCCTCAAGGGGAAGTGGGCATAGCAGTCTGATGTACACTCTGATGTCTACTTGTTTGTAGAGGTTAACTCAACACAATTTGACTGCTTTCACAGTCATTATGATTTATGGATGGTTAGAAATATTTTGGTAGATTTGAAGGTCCCCTAACCACTAAGATAACAATGGCTGACTTCATAGTCTACCTATATGAATGAAATGAATGAATTGTTTGTTAGATTATTAAATTTAAATGTATTGTCTGTACCACTTTTTTTTTTTAGGTCTGTCAAACAAAACACAGTAATCTTTAAGTGTAAATGATATATAACTCAGAAGTTGAAACCTTCCTATTATTCCTTAATTTAAATTAAGTACTACAAAGGGCGTGGTTTATTAATGTCACACAGGAAAGCCCAATGGCTGTTTCAGATACTGTGAATGTGCTAAGTCATAACATTTGGCCTGTCTGTGAAAGCAAAGGAAACACTCTCTCTTTCAGTTCTTTTGCTGTGTCACACACACACACACACACACACACACACACACACACACACACACACACACACACACACACACACACACACACACACACACACTTGACATACAACCTGAGGAAGCAGTTTTGTAAGGTATGCTCTGTACCATTAGGTTTTGTTGCCACCAACTTGTTACAGCAAACTCTCTCAACTTTTTCTTGACGTTCAATATCTCCTCAAACACCTGCTAAACAGGCTTCCTCTTCGACAATGAAGTCTATACAGAATGGCTTATTTCTACACCTTTCTGCATTAACTTCCTCCTACTCCAGATAGAGGTAGTGGTGTGATCACCAACTGTTACCCTACTTTGGCGGCTTTCTGACTCAAAATGAAGCTTCTGCTCTCTTCAACCTGGTTTTTGAAACCTTGGTTAAAAAAGAAAGAAAGAAAAAAAAAACGTTTCAACAAAAAGGAAATTAAGTCTGCACACAGTCAGTCGCTTGTGGTATTTTTCAGCATTTGTGGTTCAATTCTGTCTCAGATATCGTCAGCTTTTAAGCAATATTTCCTTTCAAATTAACACCACTGACTGAATCAGCCAGTTTTAAAGGGTTGTGACTATAGGTGTTAATGCGTTTTCAGTCGTGTTTATGGGGGCTACACTTAACCAGCGTGCGCCTCTTTGCCTATCTTTTACCCTATGTTGTCTGAACACATGCACAGACGTCTCAAAGAGCTTGTTCAATGTTAGTTTTGATTATAGAATTTACTTTTGGGTGTAACTGTATTTAAGAGAAAAGAGAATAGCAGGGCTCCATTTTAAACAGGTACAAAACTGAAACTAACTGGCTTTAAGTTGCAGTTCTTTTTCTGCTTCTGTGTGACTACTTTTAAGTCATGCATATCTCTTCATCTTAGCTTGAGACCAACCAACAGAGGTGCAAAAAATATTTTTCAACTTTTCTCTCTCATTCTCCTTTCCTTTTTTACCCTGCCTCGGTCTCCCCAAACAACCCCTTCGAGTTTCTCTGCCCCGGTCCCTTTATACCAAAAATCCACTCTAACACAACTAAAAATTCATTTTGTCTGACCTAAATCAGAGGGTGTCTGCGCCATGGGCTTATTACACAGTGCGCTTAAACTTGTGTTGTGGAGGAGGATGGGGTATTATTATCTTTCAGCTACCCACCCTGCTATAAAAACTAGTGGTGCGACATCTCCTCAGCGCAGTGCTGCTGCCCTCCCTCCCTTCCTCTCACTCTCTCGCTCGTCCTATGAGCCACACACAACAGTGAGCCTGACTCTTAACTCCACACTCTGCTACACAGACAGACCCAAAAATCACACTCTGCTCTCCTCTGTTGCGCTGCTTTTGCTCCTCTCCATTGGATATTCCTCCTTGGGTGTTTTTTTTTTTTTTGTTTAAATGTATTTTTGTGAATGGGCAACCGTGTGAGGAGCTTGTGAATGGACTGACTGCCTGGCTGACTGACTGATTGACAGACTGGCAAAGAGAGAGGCAGCTGCGTTTCAATTAAAAAGGGCAATGCTGAGAGGTCAAGTGAGGAGCAAGAGAGCCTCTTAGTAGTCTGGAAATACATGTGACACGTGAGGGGAATCAAGAAACTGAAGGCACGGTAGGTGATGGGTGCTGAGAGCTGTGGAATGCTGGGGAACGTATCAAGACATGTGTGAATTTATGTGGAAGCCAGAGTTTTGGAGTATGCACCTGGGTGTGTGTCTGTGTGTATATGTCTATAATAATTTGTCACATTGTTTCAGAGTGTGGGAACAAGCTTGCACTTGTGCGTTATGTTAGAGTGAGCACACATGCAACGATTTGTGTCCTTTTTTGTGTTTAGAAGTGTTTATATGAGTGTTGTAGCCTACTGCTGTAGATCATAAAGGTCTTACAAGGTGCAAACAGGTCAATAAAGTCGCCTAATGACTCATGTAATTATTTACGCTGTAGTGTAAATATTGTGCTGTAAAATTCTGGAAATAGCATGAGCGTTTATAGCTTCACAGCACATCTTGGAAATGTCAAACATAGTAGTTTAAGTGGGCTTAAGTATGTGTTGAGTCTCCAACAGTAATTATACGCTGCAGTTTTAGATATTCCATATCTATACGACATTCTCCTTCAAATCCAAAACAAATACTCAGGTAATTTATAAAGATAAATGGGATGTTTGTGAGTTGGGACAAAATAAAAACATGTTATGGATTTGAGGCTGAGCTGTAAATTACTGTTTACAACAGGCTTTTTGTCAGCCAGCTTATAGACCTATTACCTCATATAGTTACAAAATTCCATGACCAGTATTACCATTAAAATTGTTTACCAGTAGTTGTTTGTCATTCACGTATAAAGATTAGTTTGTACTCACTAAATTCTAAACTTACTAAATTAAAACAGTTGTTAAAAATGCAGGATACAATTCAGTGTAAGTGGGAAATAAAATACAGAAAATCAGCTGCATTTACAAATGTAAAATAAGGGTATACTTTATGTTGTATTGTATCGCTGCTTTATCAGATACTGAAACGTTTGTTAAGTTACTTCAAAAGAGTACCTGTAGTTAAACACTTACTCAACAGGCTCACAAACTGTGACAGGAAATTAATTAAAGATCAATGTCATACCAATAACGGGTTTGCTTAATCACACATTGTAACTCTGATTATATCTCATTAGCTGCAGTCAGTTTTCAACCTGCACCTGCCAGTGTGTAGTGTACTAAAGGCTTTCAACTTTTTAATCTTCAACATGGTAATTCATGGAGCCATTTTAAAATATCAGAAAAATACAGATGGATACATTTTTGATCAAGGCTTAATTATAAAATTGCAATAATACTGTATTCCTCTTTCAAAAAAAATATTATTTATTTTATATTGTACCATTCTCAAATACAATTTTTTCTGTTCATTTGGGCGTCTTTACTCGGACCAAGCAGAGATGTAGAGACATATAAGTATGTAGAACAAAAAAAGAATCTGTCCGTTGGATGGAAAATAGTCTAGAAGGAACATTCTTAATCACTGAGCCGATATTCAGCAGTGAACCATAAACTTTTGTTTACTTTGGGGGTGAGAGAGATAATGGTGTGTAGCTGTGGGCCCCCCTGAAGGCTGGAGAGATGACACTTAGTGCCAACGGGCTCTTTAAGGAGCTGCGCAAGTTAAATTGGCCTCCAGATCTCTTAAGACCAGACCCAGTGTTTTCTTCAAATATTTATCATACTTATAATAAATATAAGTATTAATTAAAGGCATACATTATTGATTACCTTCTGAGGCAATTGTAGTGAACAATTACATTGGTACACCTGTTGAAACATTTCCACAAGAATCCATCTTAAAGTGAGGTTTATGGTGCTAGATTTTACGAAATGTATTGTATGGATTTTCTACCAAAATGATAATAACATTTAATATACGTCAGTCTGTACTTACATTAATACCGTTGTTTTATAACATGAATAAATGTGCACCAACTCCGTGTAAACTTCCCATAAATAAGTTCCAAGCGGCCCTGAACTTTTAAGCAAAACTTGTGCAATTAAATGCGCAAATTTGTCCTTGACATTTCATCATTACTGTAAAGATAAAAAAAAAAAAAAAAAAAAAAACACAGCCCATTTTGTGTAACTGGCATTATATACGGTTCACCTGCTCAAGTTGACAGCAATTAAGATTAAAAACTTGCCCTCTGCGGCCTATAGGCTCCAGACAATTGTCATTTAAAACTCCAACCAAGGAAGTATCTCCTGGAGAAACAGTGTTTTACTGGTGATAATGGACTAGCTTACACAGTAGGTCAAATGAATGTCTACTCCTAATAAGGGGGTGAATTTTGGCTGTCAATACTATGAATGATTGGCCGTGCAATTGTCCGTCTGTGACAGTTGTTTAGCAGGTGTTTTCTATGGGCAGTTGGTGACAGGGGTAAACTTTTGGCTGCTGGTGATTTAGCATGTGGGTCAGGTGGATGCACTGGCCTGACAGGGATAAACTAGGCTTTGGGTGTTGTAGCTTACAGGCCAAATGAGTGTCTGCCTGTGACAAGGGTTGAGATGGACATTAGCTGCTGATTTGTGGCCTGAGCGGTCAGGGCTGGGGACAAGTTAGCCACTCTACTCGGGGCATAATGATGATACAGCTGCAACAGGGACAGAGAGAGGAGGAGGAGGAGGAGAGGAGGAAGAGGAGACTGATTAGGTGGAGGAGGAGGTGGTGGTGGTCAGAGCCCAGAAAGCAGATGAAGTTCCAGGGAGAAAAATGACACTGAATGAAGGTGACACATAATTTGGGGTGGGAGTGCTGAGTTGAAAGTGTTAGTGACTAAGTGAGGCAGGAGAGGAGACGTGGCCGGTACAGGCAAGCCGAAAGAGAGACAGACAGAACGGCAAGACTGTCCATTAGAGGTCAGTTTAATAATTTAGCCGATATTGATCCCGGTATGAATAGTTTTTACGCATGGAACTGAAATGCTTGTTCAGTAAATTAATTCAGTGATGCATGTGTGATGAACAGAAATAGGTGCTATAGCTTATGATTGCAACAAAATATGATTTTCCATACGTATTTATTGAAAAATCGTGTCACCTAATAATGGCATATTGTTATAGGCTGACAATCATTTACTGAATCTGAGTTTTATCAATAATAAGAAAAAAGTTGGGTTGTCCTTCCATGACTTTACTGGAACAGTAAGATGAATAAAGAGCCAAATGACTTAAACAGTAATTATCAGAGCCCTTTCACAAGGCGTCTCCACCCTGGCTGCTCAGATGGGTGGAGGGGGTCGGGGGTGGGGTGTAAAGGGTTAAGACTGTTTGGCTGATGAAATGTCGCTCCAGTACCTTGTGGTGGGAAAGCTGTGCCCTCCTCCCCTCCCTGTCTATGTGGCACATCCTCCTTAGATCCTCTCCACATTGTAATTAGGGGCCGGCCGCTAAGAGCTAGCGTTAGCTCGTGGCAGGCAAACAGTGGGACCAGAGGGGAGTGGTGCTCGCTGGGGCACCAGGAGAACAAACAGCAACAGCAGCACGTGTTTCATAGTTCCAGGAGTGGGTGGGATGGATCGAGAGCAAACGAATGACAGTCGGTTCACCAAGCTCTCCCAGTCAGACTCTTTTTCTCTTCCTTTTATCCACTCTGTGTTGTTCCAAGCTCTGCACTATTGTTTGCCTTGGCAGGCTGTTACAGGGAGGGGCCCCTCCGCTGGTGTTTGTGCAACCTGTTAGGGAACTTTTAGGGCCATCTGATCGCTCCCTTGTTCTATCACTGGAGATTCTCTCACCTTCTACCCAGGCTATTACTTTTTATGGATGTTGTATACATGGCACATAATAGAAAAAGGATATTGTTCTGTCTTTGTAGAGGCAACATTTTTCTGCATAACCAAATCATTGAAAGAGGTTATAATGCGGTATGTGTTACCTGAGCTTATAGTTCAGGATTTACATTACACTGTAGGGTTTGTATGAAATTCAGTACAGATAGAATCCCTTTTTCCATTCATTATTTCTCTTTTAAATATACAATTTCATCAGCAACTTTCTCTGTGGCTCTTTTGTTCCTGTGTTCCCATCAGGGTAGTTTGAGTTCTGTGTAGTAGGTCTGTGGGCCTATATCCTATACCACCACCCCCTCTAGACATCTTAATTATGACCACACTGTATCAATGGCATGAACATAGCAACAGTTACCTAGCAACAAGATCGACAAGAATAAACTACATGTAAGATTGGCGTCCAAGTTGTATACCTGCAGGTGAACTAAAAGATTTTCTGAAATAGTTTTTTTCTCCTCTGGTGTAATCCCCTGCAGCACAAAAGCAAGACTCTCGATGCGTGTGTGTGTGTGTGTGTGTGTGTGTGTGTGTGTGTGTGTGTGTGTGTTTAGCCCTGGCCCATTTAGAGCCAGTCAACAATGCAGCTGTGGTTAGCGGGGCCGCTTCAAAGTATTTATCTACACATGCCTCCAGTGACCACCAAGTGTGGACGGCTAAGTTTAAGCTCTATTCATAGATGTGAATGAATGAGCACCCTGCCAGAGGAAGTTTTATCACTGTAACTGTAAACAGCAGCACAGTGAATCAACAGGTAGGAACTCAGGCAGATGGGGAATGAAGGTTTCAAGAAAAGTGAACAGAGATGAGTGTGTGAAACAATATCGAGCTCTTAAGTCACCGTGCTGTAAATCAAATGAGTGCAGAGAGGATAGACTGCATACGTAAGCGTTTTGACAGGATACAGTATCTAGAGTACAATCTGACCTCTTTTGTCGTGCTCTTCATTTCTCACCACATCCCAATCACACATCGTATTGTTCGAATGAAGGTATCAGCTTGCTCCGTGCTCATATCTGGTAGAGACAGACAAGAGGGATGGACGTCATCCCAGAAACTTTCACACTTATCGCCAAGTGTCAAACAGAAAAAGGAAAATATTATTTCAAGAAAAGCCTGTTTGAAGTCTTATCAAGATGATGGGTTTCCCTAACTCACACAGTCGCAACACGATCCTACAAGAATTTGTGATGGCACATTTACAGTAAGACAAATATTACCCGATATAATGTTTGCTCAAAATGAGACATGCTGTATTTACCACTTGTTGCCTTTGGTGCACAGATGGCACACAAACAAGCATGCCTAGAGTATATTTCAATAAAGCGAGACTTGGTTAAGAGCCTCTATCTATTCAAATATCACTGCTTTATGAAAATACTTTATCTAGCGAATGCTGCTTGTTATCAGTGACACTGAGGTCTGGATCACGTGTCACTTCTAATGCACTCTTTAAATCAATGTTTTACATTTATGAACAGTTTCATTATTTGCTTTAAAACACCCCCATCACCTTCCTGTTGGCACTTCCTCCTCAGGAGAATCCCTGTTGCAAAATCAAGTGCAACTTCATCCCTGTGATAACTAAAATATTTATGATGCTGGCTCTTCGTTTGCTGAGGGATTGAGAAACCAACTATGTGGATTTGCTTTGTAAAAATTACTGAGACCAGTGATCATCCAAAAGCAACAGGAAATCAAAGAGAACATGTTCAAACGAATCACTGTAAAACATTCTGCAGGTATTTTCAGATTTCTCAAAGACTCATCTGTCCATGTGACAAAAAATACTCAATCAGCTGCACAATAAGAACTTTTATTTTTCATCCAAACCGAGATGGTACCTTTTGACAAATGTCCTTGTTAATTAGTTAGGCTTTATTTATTCAGGAAGCCTCATAGACAGACCGGAGAACAAATTTTATAACATGAACGTTCTTTTCCTGACGGACTAAAGAGTCTCAAAGGATTTTCAAAATACCTTCAAAACTGTTCTAAGTGTTAATGACGAGAGGCACAACACCAAAGACAAGACTGTTAGTAAAACAATACAAGTGAGGATTAATGGAGGCTTTGAGAGCAAAACGTGGGTCCCAAAGAATGATGTATTTTTCAGTTTGACCTTATTTCACAGTTCACTGTTATTTCCTTCCGTCTAGATAAGCAACAGAGTCAGAGAGAGGAGCATGGTTCATCACAGAGAAGAGGACCTGATCGGGATCCCCTTCCCAAATCACAGCAGTGATGTCCTCTGCAGCCTCAACGAGCAGCGTCGTGAAGGGCTGCTTTGTGATGTCATCCTCATCGTCCGCGACCAGGAGTACCGCACCCACCGTTCCGTTCTGGCCGCCTGCAGCCAGTACTTCAAGAAACTCTTCACAGTGGCCAACGCTGACGGCGGGGATCACCATCACACGGCGGCCGTGTACGAAATTGACTTTGTGGCTGCGGACTCTCTCACAGCCATCCTGGAGTTTGCCTACACCTCCACTCTGACCGTGACGGCGTCCAACGTTAAAGAGATCCTGAACGCAGCTCAGATGCTGGAGATTCCCTGCATCATCAACGTTTGCCTGGAGATCATGGACAGCGGGGGTGGAGGCGGCGGAGGCGGCGGAGGGAGAGGGGAGGAGGGAGAAGAGGAAGAGGAGGAAGATGAGGAGGAGGAAGAAGAGGAGGATGAAGAGGAGGATGAGGGGTCGAGGAAGGACGAGCAGGAGGATGAGGAGGACAATGTCAGCGAGAGGTCTCTGCAGTCCTCGGAGAGCAGGGGGGGGCAGACGACTCCGGGGACGGAGGACTCGCCGCCTCCCAGCACCTCCACCTACCAGCAGCAGTTTGACCTGCTCCGAGAGTCCTCGCAGTCACAGTCTCCAGACACCGGGAGAGGAAAACAGGTAGGTCACTGGATATTTTCTTATTTCTATTACTGATATTGTATTTTCAAGGCAAAAAAAAAATCGGACTTTAAAGGTACTCTAAGCGATGTCACGTGTTTTTTTTAGGCTACAACATTTTTTGTCACTTACAGCAAACTTCCCCTCACTATCTGCGAGCACAAAAACATAACACACCGTGTTCCAGCGTTCAGCCGATAACCGACAAGAAGGATTTGGGGGTGGGGGTTAGTTCGCTGAAGCACGGAAGGGAGGGGGAGGGGACGGGATGAGGAGGAGGGAGGGGCGGGCAAGTCTCGTTTTGTTTGAAAATACTTTGAACGTCAACAAGAATAATGTCACCCAACATCGCTTAGAGCACCTTTAAATGACTATTTCTAAGTTCAAAAGGCTGATGAAAAATATTCATGCATCTTGTGTTGCAGGAGAGTGTGGAGAGTCGGGCTTTGAAGGATTTCTCTATCGAGTCTCTCCTGCAGGAGGGTCTCTACCCCCGTATGTCAACACTGGACAGGAGGGCCAACTTCTCTCCTCTCCTCCCAGGCTTCTACCCCTCCATGTGGGCCGCCGAGTTCCCATCCTTCCCCAAGCAGCTCCTGGACCCCAGCCACCACCAGCATCCCCACACAGGAGCCTCACAGCAAAGCAGGCTCCCCCACGCCTTCCCCAAATCTGCATCGCTCGAGGCCTCCAGGCCCCTCGATCTAGCTGTGAAAAGAGAAATCATAAAGGAGGAGATGAAAGAGGAAATCCCGCTCAGTCTGCTCCACGGCAACTTCCTGAAGGAGTTTGTCAGCTCGGGCTTAGGCAGCACCATGAACGCTGGGTCAGTGCCGTCAGAAGGTCACGCTCTGGGCCCGTTAAAGGATGAAGCCGACTTCCGGTCGTACCTGAGCTTCCTGAGTTCCGCGTCCCACCTGGGGGGGCTGTTCCCTCCCTGGCAGCTGGAGGAGGAGAGGAAGATGAAGCCCAAAGCGTCGCAGCAGTGTCCAATCTGCAACAAGGTCATCCAAGGAGCAGGGAAACTGCCACGACACATGAGGACACATACCGGGGAGAAACCGTACATGTGCACTATCTGTGAAGTACGATTCACCAGGTATGTGAAGCAGCACTTCTTCTCACATCATCATTACTTCACTAACAGTGTTTTCGTATTAAAAAGCCACACAGAAATCAACTTGCGATCTTCCTGTTCCTGTGCGTTTTGACTTCAAACCACGAAGTTATGTAAAACTGCAGGGTTAACAGAAAAGTACCCCATGCTCTTCTGACTGAGGTTAATATTTTTTCACCAAATCTCAATATCAAAGAGCTTTAAGTGGAAAGCCCCCTCCATTGGTTTCTTTGCATTAGTGATGTCTCACTCAACAACATCCTCCTGCATTGGCATATTTTCCACCTGTATTTTAGAGCAGAACTGCATCATCTTTACTCACTTTTAAACTCACTTGTACTAAACAAGATCTAAAAGGGCAAAGAAATGCAATGTCGCAATTTAGATGTGTCAACCTTTCCACCCACAACATACTGTATGAAAACGTGGTTTTGTTCTTTCCTCAGACAAGACAAACTCAAGATCCACATGAGGAAGCACACAGGTGAGCGCCCCTACATCTGCCTCCACTGCAACTCCAAGTTTGTCCACAACTACGACCTAAAGAACCACCTGCGTATCCACACGGGCGTCCGTCCGTACCAATGTGAGCACTGCTACAAAAGTTTCACACGGTCCGACCACCTACATCGACACATCAAGAGGCAGAGCTGCCGCATCTCCCGCCCCCGACGAGGACGAAAGCCAGCTGCTTGGCGGTCCACACCCACCAGCAACTTCCTGTGCCCCCCCACTGCTGCCACCAACCGGTTTGAGGAGAACGGGTTGAGCCCTGCATACCAGGGAGTCAAGAGTCACGGACTTGGGGGAATGCTCGGCAACAGGGGTCTGGGATTTAAGAGCGGGGACGGCGCGGGCAGGGAGAGCAGGGAGGAACGGCGAGCAGAGGGGAAGCATGTCGCACAGGAGGAGAAGGCAGGAGCGGGGAGGCAGAGGGGAGTGTTTGCCTTCGCTCTGGCTGGAGAAGAAGTGCTTACCCACTCTCCGTTTTACGCTGCGACCTCTGAACCCTGGACCATGAGACTGGAGCGTGCTCCACCCATCCCTGAGCCGGCCAAATGAACTGTGGTCTGTAGAAGAAAAAAAAAAGACAAGAAAGAAAGTCTCTTTAATCTCTGCGTCTGTTCTGCTTCAGGAAGCTAAAGCACCTTTTTAAAAAAGTGAAAGTGAGATCAACGAACTTTTTGAAGCCTGCCGATGTGGCAGTAGTAAAACAGACTTGTTTTTTTTTTTTTTTGGAAAACGCAGCCTAATTAAATAATTTCACAGATGTCATGTTGAATAATTGTTTACAAATATTTTGATAGC
Source organism: Perca flavescens (assembly GCF_004354835.1). NCBI lineage: Eukaryota > Metazoa > Chordata > Actinopteri > Perciformes > Percidae > Perca > Perca flavescens. The sequence goes on along the minus strand of NC_041346.1, from coordinate 20,924,527 downwards.
ATTTAAGAGGAGGCAAACAGTTTGACACTGCTAACAAGGAAAACATATCGGAATGCTGTTCTATATATTATTTGCATTATTTATCTACAGGGTTGTCTAAAATACTATTAACTCAAAGACTACATAATTCTATGTCCTCTGAATTGAAGCAAGATGAGATGAGGCTTTTATGAAAAGTATTCATATGCAAGAAAATATAAATCTATAAATCAGCGCAGGACCTATTGCAGTTGGTAAAATGTTGAATTAGTGACTATAATAAATGTAAAACAAATTACATGTACAAAATAATAAAAATAAATGTATTGTAGAAAACGGTTATTATAACATTTCAGTGGAGTAGACATAAATTATTACAATACAATTTAACAAAATGCATGAATAACCTTCATCCAAACAAATTACAGTGAGTTTTATTTTGGATGGTTGTGTTTAAGTGTTAAAAAAGGACCAGTGCTTTCAAAAAACCCACTAAAAATGGTTTTTCACAGGAGGGCGTTGTCTGGCACATGTCCTGTACGTATGTTTGATCCTAACATGGTTATTTAATGGTATTCCAAAACAAGGGGAACCCACTTGAAGTCTGATAAATCAGGACATTTAATAATGGGTTGTAATCCTTTCACTGCCTTGTTCTGATTTAAGATCCTCGTCTGCACTATTGTACATAGACAAAAAACGTTTTGGCCATGGTGGTGTTAAATACGGTTGCGTTGCTGATGATGAAAAATATATATATATATTGATCTTAAAAAGGCATCTATCCAAAGATGTGTACTTCGATATGTCACAGACTTGAATACAACTTTGTTCTAATGTTTATTGTGTCTTCACATGATGTACATTTCTAAGTAATCAACTGCCGCTTTAGCTACAGTATGCTTGTGTTTTCTCTGCTGCAACAAATCAAGAGGGTTTTAGCCCTCTTAGTTTAGTTTTTCATATGTTTATCTTTGATTTGTGTATAAAGAAGTTCAAAAATGATTTGAATTGAAATGGGAAAATATTTTCTTGCTATTTATGCATATTTAAATGAATGAGCCTTGGCTATATTTTGCAAATCTGTTTTATAAAGACACTAAATGTAAAACTTTGCTCTTCTTTGGTAGTATTACTTTCAGAAAATATGTGTGTGTGTGTGTGTGTGTGTGTGTGTGTGTGTGTGTGCGTGCGTGCGTGTGTGTGTGTGTGTATGTGTATGTATTGTCCTATTTTAGTGAGGACTGTTGATAGTGGTGAAGGTTTTCGAAAGTGAGGATATTTTGTCTTCACTTCTTTAAAGCATTGCTCAAGTTGAACATTTAGTTTTAAGGGGTTTGGGGTTAGGTATAGTTGTGATGGTTAGGAGCAAGGTAGTCTGGATCAACTGAAGTACATTTTCAAGATAAAGCCTGATCCGGCCAGTGGCTCACATGCAGTTAACTTTAACTCATTTAATATTTTCTGTGGTGTGTTAATATTTTTTGCAGAGGCACGTTCACTGTGTCCGGAATTTAGCACCACCAAAGACAATTGTGATTTTATTATATAGGACAGCTGAAGATGTGAAAGGGGAGAGAGAGGGGAATGACATGCAGCAAAGGGCCGCAGGTGAGCTATCCAGGCGCCCCAACATTATATATTTTAACAGATTATAACAGTTTGCAACTATTCTATATTTTAGTTTGGGTAAATACATACTGGGTCAAAACAAACCATTGTCTTGGTTCTGATAGGTGACCAAATGTTTTCTCCCCATAATGAGTAAAGTTAACCGAGTATAGAGTTGGTACTATATTAAAACCAAACTGGGTCAAATTTAACCTAGTGATTTTTTGGTGTGACATCTTAAACTTTTGCATTTTGCATAAAACTACTACTGCTTCTTCTGCATGGACAGCATGGACCAATGCCACACACCACAGCATGTGTATCCCATGATGGGTCTTTAAAATACATAACACACAACAAGAAAATGCATACAAAACAGTACAAAACACATACAGTAATTCAATCAAATTACAATAAATCTTAGTACTACATTCATTCATGACTACATGAATGATCCTTCCTTATAAGGTTCCACATGTTGATCTACTGAATAGACAAAGGTGTCTGTCCAAAGGAGGATTTACGAAAAGGGCACCTTACAGCTCCCCATAGATACCAGAAAAGGTATCTATGGGGAGAAAAGGTACCCTAAAAGGTACCAGCAAGTCACTGAGCACCTTGGTAGCCTAATTATTCCTGTGTTCAAGAATGATTAATATTTGCAAATTAAATAAACATATTAGTTTCTTAACAACATGTCAGTGGTGGGATCTTATTGGCTTCCTAAGTTACACAAGAAATGAAATGTCCATGTTACAATAAAAGGTTGAGTAAAATTAGCTTCAAGTGTATAAGCCTTGTTAAACTGGGTACACTACCTGCCACTATGCTGTATATTGTTCACACCCACACAAATAAGACCACAGAAGGCGCCAGCTCCTCAGCTGGAGGCTAATAGGTAGGTATTATTTACTGTAATGTTAGGTCGCACAACAGCTGACATCCCTGCTGAGATCCAACTCTGGATTTGTGCCCGTATAGTACGTATGAAAAAAAAAAAGTGTCATTAATAATGATTGATAACACACAGAGAGTGTGGGTGAAAGGTTTGAGCGATGGACAGATGGACAAACAGGAAGTTGTAATGGATGGTAAATGTGACACAGAATCAAATACAGTAAAATACAAATAATTATCCACTCTTTCAGTGTCAGTATAAGTCAAAAGGAATATGTTACAAAAGTCACTGTTACAAGGTGAGCATAAGTCTTTTAGGGGGGAAAGATATTGACAAATTGTATATTATTACTCCAACAATATATTGTATGTGAGCTATGTACGTTTATCAGTGTTTTAAGCCCCCAACGTCCCAGCAGCGCTGCCTGGAAGGCACTAGGATTAGGCAATGATTATGGTTAGGGTTAGGGTTGGGGTTAGGTGCCTTGAAGTCAACGGTCGCAGCGCTGCCTGGAAGGAGACGTTGGGGGCTTAAAACCCCACTGAGTGCTATGTATGGCTGATTACTGCAACAAATTATTTTATTATTATTACACAATCAAGTTGAAGCATATTGGAACCAGGGTAAATAATGCATCAAATACATTATATTTCAATGATACAGTAATGTGTTTTAAAGAGGTGTATTGGATCAATACATAACTGAATACTAATGCTCACGCTGCTGAGACTTATTTAGGCCTGTCCGATCACATTTACCTTGTGGCTTTGATGTTTTATAGCTGTATCGATCAAACCTTTATAATCAGATCATTCACAGTAGTGCATTTTTGTTATTGACTAAGAGTGTATTTGTCTTCTAAGTGCGTGGATACCATGAATCAAGTTGAAGAGCTTTTTTGCCCCAACATTTGGTTACAACAGTTAACTTGTTTTCATGATTTAAAGTGCTTATTTCATTGGCTGTGCTTCACACAATCCTCGTCTGTTTCTTTGCCCTCTAGTGGAGATAAGTGGTACTGTAACTGACCCTGTTTACATCTAACATTATATGTTTCATCTGACTATACAGTGTGACATTTTATAAATAGTTTAAATGCCTTAGATTGATGTTGAAGTGACACAAATACACATCTGAATATAAGATTAAAAGCACATGAAAAACTACTGCTGCTGACTTTTTCACCATTTTAGAAGATTTTCCAGCCAGTGGCTCATTAAAGTAATACAATATCACTGACTGTTTGAAACATCCATTCCATCCTGATATGACTTCATCCCTCTGGAGGGCGCCAAAGACTTAAGTTTGACTCTGACAGAATGGCAAGAATGAATTTGACTTAAGACACTCACAGTGAAATACATTGGGCTTGGAAGTCATTTTAAATTAATAATTCTTAAGTAGAATCAAAATAAGTCTGTTTTGAGGTGGAAGATGTGTTGCTTTCTTATTTAAAATTCTGGTGAAATAATAAAAAGCTATATAATAAAATAAAGAGACTGTGGTGGAAGCTTTTTTTAGGACACATCCAGCACAAACCACATCCCTTTATGTGGGGCAGTGGTCTGCAGCAGCTGCCTCCTGATGGTTTTAGTTATTTCTTTTTCTTTACACAGGATTTATTGATGTTATAAATGGTTGCTGTGATAAATTTGTGCACCTACAGTAATGGAGTGAGCAGTGACCCATGTAATGCTACAGGAAGCAATAGCTTAAAGGACAGTTCTAGTATTTTTTAAATAAATTAAACGTTGCAGTAGAATTTAATTCTGTGATTGACTTGTTAGGCTGTCAGCCACTGTTAAAAAAAGTATTGCTTTGAATGGATTTGAAACCATATTTGAAATTAGGTTTATGCAATTTGGTTTTAGTGTCCCATCACTTAACCTTGTATGAACTAACACAATAGTCCTGTAATTACTGTATAAACTACAGACAGGAAATCGATTTGACAAATTTAACAGCACTGATTATTTGTAGTTCAGCTGATGCTCAGAAGATATTTTGGAAAAGGTTGACTTCATTCTCTCATGTTACTTTACGGACACTTATACCTCTATTGTAAGTTTCTGTTTCTCTTTGGCTGGTGTATAAAACTGTCAAATGCCAACACAGGATTGAAAATATGTGTCTATAAAGTCAATTGTAAAAAGTAAAGATTAATGGCACCTTGTGGAGTTTTGTTGTCAAGTTGTGTTGACATTCATGTTACTTACCCAAATGCACTGTGTGTATCCTTCGGGTCTAGCAACTGTGTTGAACGTATTTTCTTTCTCATAAAACATTTGCAAAGCCAATTTTTTTTAACATTTTAAATCCTCCTGTTTGCATCCATGTTTAGTAGCTTTCAGTCTTCTTCTTAAATGCCTTTGTTGGCACATTACTGTGTTATTTGGTGTGTTACCGCCACTTGTAGATCACGAGACAAATCTAATGGGGACTAAATAAACTGCTTAAAACTGCTACTAGAGATTAAAAACACCACAAGTTACCTTTAATACAATAAAGGTTAATAAAATGGAATCTAGTGAAATTGATTAATAAAGGTTTTAGAATTAAGTTATCGTAACCAGAAATATACTCATTACTGTAAACCCCTGGAACTTTATTATTATTATTACTTTACGGAACTAACGGGACAAACGGAACTAGGTCATGTTCCACGTCATGTTTTCCAAGCAGTAGTAAAATAGCATCTGATTTGAACCCAAACCACAATCTTCTTCTAAACTTAACTAGGTGCCTAAACCTAATCAACTGTACACAGTTAATGATATGTTTAAAACTATGACCTATATCAGTGGGCTTCTTGATAACCTGAGTGTGAGTCAAGAACAAGACTGGAAATTCTACACCCACCAGACAAAGTGTGTATTTTATGTGTGTGTGTGTGTGTGTGTGTGTGTGTGTGTGTGTGTGTGTGTGTGCGCGCGCGTGCATGCATGCGTGGGTGCGTGTGTTTGTGCCTGTGTGTGCGTGTGTGTACATGACTTCCTGAACCCCAACCCTCCTGAGGTATGACATCCTGACCCATTAACCCGCAGTCCTGTCTGGGTTCCTCTCTCTGTACTTTCTACTGTCACCACCCTGATGATCCTCTATGGTCCATGTTGGTACACACAGCCTTTGTTGCCATTATACTTGCACACACAAAGTTTTTCTAATAGGACATCCTCTGAGGAAGCTGTGCAACAATGCAGCTACACAATGCAGCTACAAGTTAGACCAGAGGGACTGTTGGCGGTAACACGGTCTGATGTTCTCTGTGGGGTTTCGGAGGCGCTGACGAGGAAACACCTACAAAACAAAGGACCTTGGAAAAGCAACAGTTTGTCTGCGACAAAATCTCAAATACAAGGAACAATATGTATGACATAATTACAAAGCTTACTGACATCCACGTTAGTGGCTCTAAATTTACTGAGCGCTCCAAATCTTTCATCACAGTGTTATTATTATTTGAATAATTTATTTGTATAGAATTATTTTGTGGTTACATAAAAAGAGGTCACAAATGTCCTTAAGGACACAGGGAAGTGTGCACTGCCTGCCTAGGTGGCTCAAACACACCTCACTCACTTCTTTTTTGAAACATAAATGCACCTCAAATGAGGTAGGGTACAGTATTCAATACGGTTGTATTAGGCAGATAATACAAGGGCAGATGCAACCAGATTTAAGTCAGTTTTCACATATTTAGTAACTGTTGTTGAAATAACATCTGTCGGCAAGTGTTTATGAAATACATTCTTGCAGCAAGTTATTTTGAATAAAGAAGAACATTTGAGTTTCCTGTTTTTTGTGGTTGTTTGAGGTCACAACTAGACACATAACGCTGTTCTATGTGAGACATTTCCCTCCCTTAAAGGTCCCATGACATGGTGCTTTTGGATGCATTTATATAGACCTTAGTGGTCCCCTAATGCTGTATCTGAAGTCTCTTTCCCGAAATTCAGCCTTGGTGCAGAATAACAGCCACTAGAGTCAGTCCCACAATGAGCTTTCCTTAGGATGTGCCATTTCTGGGTCTGTAGCTGAGTTGATGACTCTGGGTGGGGGTGTGGCCTTGAACCATTGCCACTTTGCTCGTTTGAAAGCCATGATGTCTCTCTTTCTAATGGGTGGGCCAAATTCTCTGGGCGGGCAATATATATATATTTCTTTATATATATATTTATTTTGCCATTTTAGGCCTTTATTTGACAGGACAGCTTAGACATGAAAGGGAAAAGAGATGGGGAATGACATGCAGCAAAGTGGTGAAGGTCGGAACTGAACCCGCGGTTGCTGCAGCGAGGACTGAGCCTCTGTATATGGGCAAACGCGCTACCAGGTGAGCTACCCAGGCGCCACCTCTCAGTCTTTTGTTTGTATGCACCAGACAATGATTGTGACTCCGAGACAATCCTATAGTCGTCATTGGCCGACTGTAGAAAAGTGTGTGTGTGTGTGTGTGTGTGTGTGTGTGTGTGTGTGTGTGTGTGTGTGTGCGTGCGTGTGTGTGTGTGTCCGTGTGTGCGCTCTGAGACGCCTAGAGTCAGGAAGGCACCAGTCATATGGTCTCAATGAAATATGTATACAGTTTGGGAAAAGGTATACACGGCTGGAAGGTTTTACTATACAACGCATTTTCACCTGTAAGGTCAAGTCCTTGTTAAATGTGTCTAAATAGTGACAGCACATATGCTACAATACATCTACAAGGAAACATCACAATAAAGTGAATGTCTCCAGGAGGACTGATTCTGCTTTTCTGGTTTAGTCATATCTATTTTTAACAATGATGTGATGGAGCCACAATAACTGACAATTCTGTGTGAGGTATTGTTCCCTTACAGGGAACTAGGCCGAATGTTATCGCATGGCTAAAACTGGATTTTCAAATAATACAATTGGACATTTTGATCCTCCCTGTGATCCACCTCTTGCTGGAAACAACACACACACTCACAAACCACTAAAGTGCAGCTGAGGACCTCAGGGAAACACTGGATTGTCAGGTAAAAGAGTGTGCTGTGATTTAAAGTGACTATATGTAACTTTTACACGTTTCTGAAACTGTAATGTTCCATCTGATGATCATAAATTACCTGTAACAGCAAACGAGACTTATAGTGAAAAGAAGGCTATTTTTCTATAGTTTTTATTAATGCCTCTGCCCGGGTCCGATTTTTCCCACAAAGTCACAAAATGATTTACGGTAGGTAGACGGCGCTACTGAGCACACATTCTGACGGGACACAGTTTTCGGTGTAACACCAGTAAAGCCTATGTTATTGTATGCAGCCAGGTAAGCAGGAGGCCTAATTGTATTTTAATTTTATTTTCGAAGTTATCTGCTGTAGTTATGGCTGATACTGGGGCAGGGCCATCACAGAAAAGAAGGAAATTAAACGAAGAACAACTAAAAGCTAAAAGGGAAAGTGACAGACGACGGGCAAAATCAGAGTCACACTCGGTCGGGCTTTCAACGATTACAGGATTGTAAATGATTCAAAAACGTCCTCGAATTGACCCTCAGGTATGTAATATGTCTATTTCATTCATAAAATAACTTTAGATTGCGCAATGTGGTTGTATGCCAGTAGCTTAGATTAAATTACGTCCCCCTTCCATTTAGCGCAGATGTTTTATTCTTTTTAGTCCAAGTTTGTGTTGGCCTACTATTTTCTTTTCCCCCTGTACTTATATCAAGCGTCCTTGGGTTTCATAAAATGTGCTATATAAATCTAAGTTGTTATCATGATTACGTTGGTTGCTACAACAAACTCCTAATGCTTTGGCTCGTGACACAGTGACAGTGACAACGTTACCCGGTTTAGCTCACGAGACATCCAAAGTAGGCCAAGTTTGTATGCAACACTTGAAATGCAACGATGCATCTGTAACGTATTCTCTTATTGTAATTGTAATACAGCACTGTAAAGAAAAGACCTTTAGGAAAGCAGGTGTGGTTAAAACACTACTACTTTTGTCCAAAGCCGCCGCTAGGATCAACACAAACTGAAAGTTAAACATAGCCACTTTAAATATTTGTTTACACAACATTGTTTAAGTTCATACAAGCTGGACTTACTTTTCTCAATCAGTAAATCATAGTTTTACTCATCAGTTTTTTCACTAAAAGCTGTGTGATGTTAACCTGACTCCGCCAGGTGGATTGCTTCGCATTTGCTCGGCATATCCATCTGGGAACTTTCCGTTGGAGAACTTTTGGGAAGGGGTGAATTACTGGTTAGCTGATTGGATAAACCATCTGTCTATCACCACCTATGTTGGTGATAGACGGGCCAAATCAACCAATCAGATCAAACTCTTGCCGAAACCAGTCGGGAGAAGAGCAAAAACATCTTTTCCACCGAGAAAAGCCTCCAGTGCCGTTTTTTGCTCTTCTTTCAGTTAAGGAATACTTTCTAATTCGGATAAAACTTGCGCGATAGCTACGCTCATCTCATCCGTGGAAGCTGCCCTGTTGTTTAGACTGAACCGTCGCTTCTCGTTGCGTCACACCTAAACCCGCCTCAAAACCAACGCTGATTGGTCGGTCATTTGGCGAACAGCTCCAAATTGTCTCTATCTCAAGATGCCAGACTGATCTGCGAGTGGAAAACTGGAGCTCGCGAGATCAAGACGGTCTCACAAGGCTAGTGTGATGTGTAATATAATGTGTTTAAAAACATTTGATAATCAGAGTTTGAAGAGATAAACAAAAGAAATTGTGTTGTTATGTGGATTAGCATATATTTAGTGGGAATGCTGTTCAACAGCATTCCAACTATTGTTATTCTGTTCTTTATTTTTCTTATTGGGGGAATGCTGTTCTACAGCACTCAAAGAATGACAAAGTCACACACACATACACACAGACACACACACACACACACAGACACACACACACACAGACACACAGACACACACATAGCCACACACACATACACACACAAACACACACACACACAAACACACACAGACTCAAACACAGACACACACACAGACACACACACACACACACACACACACACACACACAAAGACACACACACAGACACACATTCACACACAAACACACACACAAAACACACACACACACACACACACACACACACACACACACACACACACAGACACACACACACACACAAACACACATACACACAGACACAGACATACACACACACACACACATAGCCACACACACACAAACACACACACAAAACACACAGACTCACACTCAAACACAGACACACACACAGACAGACACACAGACCCACACTCAAAGAATGACAAAGTCACACACACATACACACAGACACACACACACACACACAGACACACACACACACACACACACACATAGCCACACACAAACACACACACACACACACAGACACACTGATGACACTTCAAAGAGATCTCATCACAGACATCAAAGCATGTTTATAAACACGGTCAACTTGAATGGACCTTTATCACAGCAGACATGTTGACTTGTCATAGTAGGAAAAGCACAGCTGACAATGATAACCTTAACGATGGCTCAATTCCATCAAGTGTTCCAGTAAGATATTTCAGTGAGTCAGCATGCACAATACCAGGACCTCTCCTAAGTGGAATGCAGCCATCATTAATGGTTTAATACCAGGACCTCTCCTAAGTGGAATGCATCCATCAGTAATGGTTTTGAATGCATGTGCTTTTCCTGCTATGACATGTTAACATCTCTGCCGTGAAAAAGGTCTATACAGCTTTCTGCATTTTTATCTGTTTCTCACAGTATTTGTCATCTTCTCTCCTCTTCTGTCCTTTTATCCTTTCTTCTCCCTTCTCTCCTTCTCTCTTTCCTCTATTTCTACTTATTCGGACCCCATTCTTTTCACGCAATATATTTCACATCTCATCTCAGCTAGATTGATGCTTTTTCGTTCTATGCAGTGTATATCTGATAATAATGAAAATATTTCTTCTTTCAGCCTTTTCAACTTTCATCTTTAACAGTATTACAGTATTAATTTGTTTCATATTTCTGCATATGTGAGTCATTATCAGTTAGAAAATCTACTCAGACCTCACAATGTTCTACATATTTGTCATTATTCAACCTTTAAAGCAAACAGTTCAGTTTAGCATAAACTTTTAACTTTTTAATGAAATTCATACTTATTAAAACGATTTCCGCTTTTTCAACTATTTTCACTACTTCAACTTCTTCTTACGGATTTAAGCTATTCAACCAGTTTAGCTTTAGCAATTCAGCTATTCAGCATTCCCACGCATTTTCTGCAGGAAATGCATTTTCTAGTTCTCTATTACTTTTAGAGTCAATGAGTTACAAATACCACAAAATTATTTTACAAAGCTGTTCTCACGTTAGTTTTTTAGAGAAACATCCTGCATCAGCTGCAACAAATGTGGCTAGAGAAACCACACCACCTGACCTTAGTGTTTCTCTCTTGTTTGGAAAGGTTATGTATATGTCAGCAGCAACAACAGAGCAAACTCCATGTTCAACTCAACTGCTTTAACATCTGTAGATATGTGAGGTACACATACTGGCAAGCCTGCTTCTGGCATGGGCCTGAGTTTAGCCTAATGCACACCTACATTTAATCAGGCCAGCTATAATGGTTTCCTGTACACTTACTATGCATCTTACTGTAGTAATTTCCTAGCTAGCTGAAGAGCAATTATTATTGATTCAACCGGAAGGAAGCAAACAGGAAGCAAGCTCTTGAAAAGTCAGCGTAAATCATACTAAAAATATGATTGATCTGAAATAAGAAAAATATGTGTTATTCTGAGTTTATTCTGCAGACAGAAAAATGAAAATATTGCATAATGTCGTTCAACAATACCTGCCATTCTTTTACAACACCTGAGTGTCCAGTGGGCATTAGTGGAGAAACAGAACATTGATCTAACAGAACATCTACTTTAGATAATCTTATTATATAAAACTAATGTTGTCTGACTCGTGCAGATAAGCAATATGAATGTGTTAAATCAGGCTTTCGTTGGTATATTTTAGACATTTATGGTTTTGAATATGCTCTTATGGTTATAGCACTAAGAAAATTACGAAAAATTAACAGCAATGATGACAGAAACATTGATTTGTAATGCATGTTAAGCCAAGTAAACTATTCTATGTAGCTTAGCTCCCCAGTGTTTTCTCACCTGCAAAGTAAGAGCTGAACTCTTGAGATATTTGTTTTGGTTGGTTTCATGAATAGTTAATGATTTAAAAGCTTTTGTTAGACAAAAAGATTTAATTGTTTAAACTTCCACCCTTGTATCTTAGTTTAAATATTTGTGTACTGTATGTTAACTGAAGCTAGTTGGAACATATAGTTTGTCCTGCGATTACAGTGTGGTGATGACACCTACAGAGCTTTTTTAAATAACAATAGAGTTTTGTTATGCATCAGCAAAGACTGCAGACGAGTGCAGGTGTAGGTTTGCCACCTACTGCCACAAATTTAGATGATGAAACTAAAGTGGAGCCGCTTGAATTATTGCCAAAACTATGAAAATTTAACCAAAACGAACAGAATTTCCCTTTACAGTATTAAAGCATATATTGGATTACGTTTGGTTTAATTAAAAGTAATAAGGCAAAAGACAGGATGGTTTGTGGGGAAAAGCAACTGAAAGAAAGATCAATGAATATAATTCATGTAAGACAGTGATATTTGGAGTCGTACAGTATGAACTTTGCCCTCTGCTGCAGACTCCAGACTCCTCTCTAGTTAACAATGACTTAATAGCCATCCATTCAGCGGTAGTTCAGGCAATGACCAATGACTGCTGGACTGTACATCAATACAACAAGGTCTGAGTACTACAGGACTAATGGGCCTGAGAGTGAAAAGCCAGACCTCATGGTAAATGGACTATTACTACACACTCACATTAACTGTCTGGAAGGCCAATGCAATTGCACTCAACAAAAAGTACACAGTTTTGCTTGCAACCTGATGCAGTTGTGTTATATTAGTCTGACTGACAACTTATCAGGGCCAACAAAAGTCTCAACGTAAGCTCACGACAGTCTCAGAATAAATACCAGGAACTGTGTTTACAACAGGAAGCACTGCTAAGAAAAGTCTCATAATCTATCTGACACTGAAGGGACCAGTCAAATTTTACTTTTGGTCTAAGTACAACTGTAAGATGTACCCATTAGTTCCCAAGAAAGCTGACAGTGGCAAAACATACACAGAAAGCTTCCTCATCATCAGACAGTCTTCAATGAGATAGCCAACTACCCTATAGGTGCATTATTACAAAACAAAAAGGAAAATCTCATGCCAACAACCCAGAAACCCCAAATTTGTTTTTTTAAAGGCTTAACTGAGCTTAATGCATAAATAACAAATGTATTTGGCATTAATAAAGTTACTGTATAAACATTTATAAAGGGTGCCTTATAAGACAGTGGTACCAGAAGAAAGACTCATTTCAAGATGCTAACACATGGCAAGCTTAAATGTTGTTGGTTTTGATGGTACTATATTAAACTATATTTCTGATATTTAGTTGCCATGTATGTGGAGGTAAGGAAATATTATGTGTGCTTACATGCAGCAGAGCAGGCAGTCACCTTGGCAGGGAACCATGCAATTATCACGGAAGCTTCAAAATGAGTCTACTACAGAAACACTGTGGCTTCTGGGTTTTTTCCAGGTCCAGTGTTAAGTGATTTCAGTCCATTAAATTTACGCTCGTACGGTAATGTCAGCCAGTTTGACACTAGATAGTCTGTTGAGGAGCCACTGTAGTATTATTGAAGTCAGACCCATTGGCAGAACTGAAATAAAACAATCCGGTTAATCTCTCGGCTGGAAACAAATGAAATGGAAAATGTAAAGCTATGCACTTAATGGTAAAAGAACTAGAGGTAAGAGTGCTAAATATCCCTGCAGCAAAAGGAAGTGAAAGAACTAAAGACCTATTTCTGTTTGTGTGGCCTTCTTAAGTTTGCAGAGCCTAGACTAAACTGTGCCACAGCTGAAATTATGCCTCAGTAACGTCTCCGAGGCCTTGTTCTGTTAAGTTGCATGCAAGAGACCGCCGTGCCTAGAAATACTGCCGCCACAAAGCCACAGGGCAGGAGGGGACTGTCCGCCTCAGATTTGTAGCCCAGACTCACGGGGTGTGTTTTTGCCTCAAAATGGCGAGGGTGAAATTAAAGGCAGGGTTTTCATGTAATTGCACATGGATGTGCCCACTGCCCACGGCTTTGACCCCAGCTCTTGCACTCTAATGAAGGGTTGAGAGCTTGAACAAGGCAAACCCTGGCAAAGTAATGGCTAGAGTGATGCCGGCCAAATAGATTTTGTAATGTGCTTATAGTACTAAAGCACAGGGTCCTCATCTTTATTCCATCCGGCCATTCTCATTTAACCATTAGATCTCTTCTTTAAATGAGAGGCTATTATGCTACCAGTCACATACATTGCATAGTAATCAATTATGAATGTTCTCAGAATACTGTATACATGAAGGCATTTGCAAGTGCTCACTGCTTTTATATTGCATTATGATTAATAATAAATGGATATATGCTCATCTCATGATTCAAGTAAAGTTAATTACATGCTTTATTTTTGTGACTATATCTACAGACAGCAAAAGCCTGTACAAAAATATATTTCTATGTCAAATATCTCATATTCTATTTCATTTTAGCCGAAATCAAACAATGTCCAGCAATGGAAAGTAACTAAGTACAGTTACTTAAGTGCTGTACTTTCAGGTACTTATGAGTATTTGAGGTAGATACTGTACTTTTTACTGCATTTACTCGACAGCTGTACATTTTGGTTACTGTGCAGACTAAGATATGAATACTTCTTCCAACCACTGACAATATCACACATAAACTGTATACTGTAAGGTCCAGGGCAGGCTGTAGCTAAACAGTGGAAACTTTCCCTGAGGAATGGTTTTACCAGCTGTGAGGCCAACTACTCTGAGGGAAGGAAGGCTTTATTGTACAGCATCCTACTTTCAAATGAGGGGTTGCAGCTTGTAGGTTTAAACTTAAATAATATAGCATTATAATAGCAGGAAATCACACATATGGTGCATTGATGATTTAGGGGAGACGTTCAGCTCCTAATGGCAGCTACAGTATAGACAGCTTTAATTACTGTCCTGGTGACAAAGATGACAGGAAAATTCAGCTTCACTTAAACCAAAGAAGTGGTTGCTTATAAAGTAGTGAGGGTGGTCCTGCAAAAGTGAAAACCCTCCACCCATGCTCTTCTTCAGTAGTCTATGAATACACATAGACATAGACTCACTCTAACCACATATTATGGGTTTGTACTTGCTGATGGTTTCATATTTGGCTCAAAGTTTATGTAAATGCAGATGCAAGCCCCACATCACTGTAGTTTGCTGAAAAACCCAAGGTTTTTCCAACCATGTTCCCGGTCTGTTAATCCAGCTGCCTTTACGTAGACCCACTCTGTGATTGGTACCAGATTTGCTGCGGGTCCAGAGTAACTATTTGGCTTTTTCCCCGAGATTTTCCCATTGCTGCTGGCACAGTGTGACCTGCAGGAAATGACTGAGAATTGTGACTGTAACAATGCTAATGGACTAATGCCAGACCACAGCTGTTTATTCAACCACACAAACATTCCTCTGGGTTAATAACCACAGACACTGGAAGAGATCTGCTATTTAATGATTTGGTCTGTGAGACAGTACAATATGTGCTTAGTTTAGGGGAAACTGCAAGCAGCTGAATGTGTGGCACCAAGTGAAGCAGTAAGATTCTTAGCATTTGAGTCATATTCACAAACCCAGTGCACAATGCTCATGACTCAATTAATCTTGGTGCAATTTCTGGATTTTGTTTGAAAATCAAGTTTATTGTTTTAGTCACCTTTTGGTCATTTTATGTCTAGGTTAGTCTGGAAAGTCCTAAAATCTGTGCAGTGTAGATTCCACTCCGTCACATCTATTTTATTTCAAAGAGTCATCATCTGTCTTTCTGCCTCTCAGACTCTCTGAGTCCCTCTCCTTGCTGCCAGCCCTGCCCATCCTTCCTGGATATGAGGTCATGACAGAAGGACCAGAACAAAGGATGGGATGCAGTCATCTTAACTTAAACTCTAACAGCATTGCTGTTCTTTCTCTTTTTAACACAGCAGGGTGTTTTGTGGAGAGGACGGCGAGGTTGTTGTGTTTTTAGCGGTTCCTAATTCTAAGCCAAAAAAGTGTGCCTGTCAGTTGGTTATCGAGCTCCACGTGAGCACGGGCATTTATGACTGTCAATATAGCCAGCATCTAACGTTAGCTATTCCGCTGTGCTGTGGAGTAACGTCTGGCTATGTGAGACAAGCGTCTAGCAACATTGTTGTGGATGCTGCAGTCTCAGCCTGGAAACCTCCGTGAACTTTGAGTCTGGGGAGGAGGGGGCGGGGGGGAGACAACTCTCTCCAGTATTTGCATTTGTACTGCAGTAACTATTTTAAACACTAGCTGTCAGTATTACATATTGCACCTTTAAGTTTTTGTTTATTTAGCTATTTATATTTTTTATGGAACTTTATTGTATTTTGTTTCTTTCCAACTTCATTTGTTTTTCAATTAGAAATGCGTTTATCAATAAAGTACTGCAATTACTGTATCTGTCTATTTATTCTTAACTATCCATTCTATATAGCTATCTTTCCATCTAATGTTATCTATCTAGCCAGATAGCTAGCGGGCTAAAGTAATTTGAGTTAGCTAATGTTAGCTTGAATTAATTTAAGCTAATTAGCTAGCTATTCAATTATTAAATTATAATATAATTTTGTAACATGTCTGGGACAACATTATTGCAACATCTTTTAAAAACATTATGAGTTTCCACATACCTCCTGGCAGGATTTGATTTGCTTCATGAATTGGACTGACCTGCAGCCCCGTCCCTGCTCTCCCTGCTCTCCCTGCACGGGGTGAAGGAGGGGGGAGGTGGGGGTGTGACTTCCAGCTAACCGTCGACAACTCCAGAGTTTAGACTTTAGAGACCAGTAAAAGATGAGGAGCTGCTCTCTTCCACTGAGCCGAGAGAGAACGAGTTTAAGTTCGACATTGAATCTGGGAATCTGAGAATCGACTACTCAGCAATGAAATGTGGGAAATGTATGTCTTTCAGTGTGCGTTTCACTTTCAACTAAACCCTGACTGCGAGCATCCCACGGTAAGTTGTGTTAAGGCTGTCATTTGGGGAAACTGAACTGCTTGAATCGGCACAACCAAGCTAATTAAGCTACATCTAGGCTAATCTACTGTGATGTGAAATCGATTAGGTCTACAGTACATGATTGTGATTACAAATATAGCTGATCTAATCTCTAAGTAAAAATGTATTTGCATTTTTTTAATGAGCCCCTGGTAGTTTGGGCAATGGTCCAAGATTCCTATGTAAACAAACAAACTTGGTGTATTTTAGGGTGTAGAGACTGTATGTTTTTAAACGTTTTCGGCAGGTATTTGCTATTAAAGACCATTTGTTACCAAAGGAATAAAGAAAACTAGATTATTCAGTTAAAATACATCAGATAAAACCAGTATGCATAAGTACAATGTTTTGAACTATAAATTGCCTGCTTTCTGTATACTCACGTTCCCCACATCTTCCACTGCAGTTGAACACGTGGATCTGCTGACACTGGACTCCTTGCTCACGTCTGACATCCAGTGTCAGCAGCCGGTGCTTTGAAGATGATCAATCCTCAGATATACCGCCACTACAACTACACAGGCAAGCTGGACCACCGGCCCAGCGTTGGCACAAGCCCTGGCACAGTGGACACCAAAATCATTGCGTTCCTTATCATATGCAGCTTCATCGTCCTGGAGAACCTCACCGTGCTGGTGGTCATATGGAGAAACCAAAGGTTCCACACCCGCATGTACTACTTCATCGGCAACCTGGCGCTGTGCGACATGCTGGCCGGAGTCGCTTACCTGGTCAACCTGCTCCTGTCAGGAGAGAAGACCCTGCAGCTCTCACCTGCTCTCTGGTTTGTCAGAGAAGGAAGCATGTTTGTAGCACTTGGCGCCTCCATTTTCAGTCTCCTGGCTATTGCTATCGAGCGACACCTCACTATGATCAAAATGAGGCCTTATGATGCCAAAAAGAACTACAGAGTGTTTCTGCTCATAGGGACCTGCTGGCTGATTGCTATATCTCTTGGAGCTTTGCCTATTCTTGGCTGGAACTGCCTGGACAACCTCCCTGATTGCTCCACAGTCCTCCCTCTCTACACCAAGAAATATGTAGCTTTCTGTATCACAGTTTTCATGGTTTTGCTCCTAGCCATGTCAATCCTTTATGCCCGCATATACATCCTGGTCAAGTCCAGCAGCCAAAAAGTAAGCAAGCACAGCAACTCTGTTCATGCGATGTCTCTGCTGCGCACTGTCATCATTGTAGTTGGGGTCTTCATCGCCTGCTGGACACCAATCTTTATCCTGCTCCTGGTGGATGTGGCATGTGAGCAGCGCTGCCCTATCCTCTACCAGGCTGACTGGTTCATTGGCCTGGCTGTGCTCAACTCAGCCATGAACCCGGTCATTTACACTCTGGCCAGCCGCGAGATGAGACGGGCCTTCCTAGGTCTGGTGTGTGGCGTTTGCTTTAGGGGGAAGGCTTCTGTGAATGGCAGTGGGAACAGGCAGTCTCTGGAGCCCAGCCGCAGCAGGAGCAAGTCTTGGAGCAGCCAGAACAACCCCAACCAGAACCAGCAGAGCTCCAGACAGGCGGAGCTGGAAAAGGGGCAGGAGACGGACACTGCCCGTGGCGAGGTCTCAGTGGTGGCGGGAGGGGTTGCTCAGGCCGTCATTGAGAGTGACAGAGGAGACTGAACAAAGGGAGCAAGATGTGTACAGTAGGACAGTGAGGGTGGTCCTAATGTGTAAGCTCATGGCCTTTTGCAGTGGTCAGAATTGGTG
This sequence comes from Perca flavescens, assembly GCF_004354835.1. Classification (NCBI taxonomy): domain Eukaryota; kingdom Metazoa; phylum Chordata; class Actinopteri; order Perciformes; family Percidae; genus Perca; species Perca flavescens. The sequence continues at coordinate 20,906,083 of NC_041346.1, read as the reverse complement.
ACGAAAAGGAATCTGAGTTGTGAGTGATTCAGAATGATGGATTTCTTAGACTGCAGGGAAGTGGTTTCTCCTGTGTGCTTGATATTGATTTATCTGCATCATCCATAATTGGGAAGCGTATTAAAATGTCCACACTTGGCATTAGACTGATTAATGTATGAGGCCAATATGTTCAACGACACAATCAACGCCATCTCTTTTGAAGTACAGGTCATATTTCATCACTGTCCAGTGAGAACCACGTAACTATGTTCATTTAACAGTTGAACTGAAGGATGAACTCTTTATTGGTCGAGAAGATAAACCATCTAAAAACCCATTATTATGGATTATCTGGAGAGAAGAAAATGCATTGTCACAAAGCAGAAAACTGTTTTTCTTAGCTAATGCAAATTGGACATTTTGGAGGTACAGGGTTTTTCACAGGACAATGACGATTTGCTAATGCATGGTGCTCTTACGCTTGAAAGAAAAACATTTACCTCCGTGGTTACAGATGTGACCAGATGTGACCAGAAAAAGAAGTGAAAAATCACCTGCAATGAATTAAAGTGCAATTATAGTTCAACAAAAATAATGAAGAACGATTGTAGGCAATGATTAGTGTAATGGCAATGGAAGTTATTTATTATTCTCAGTCTAGTCTGTAATTTTGTATTTACTCAGTAATACTACAGTATGCTGTGCAGTTACTGTAATGAAAACTGCATGATAAAATTGCATATGTGATGTAAATGAGATAAAAAAGCAAAAACCTGCTTATATCAGCAGCATCGTCTTCAAACTGCTTCTGTTATCACCGTACAAAGAATTGATGTGATAATAAATATATGTAGTTTTAAGTGATACCAGGGCTCCATCTGCTGGTTAATAATGGTAGTTATTATCCTCAATGCTGACTAGATATTTTCATAATATGCTGCATGTTCAGAATCTTTTCAACCCTCATTTTAGTACAAAAATGAAGTTGTTGTGAGCGTCTGTGTTTCATCTGATTATTACAGAAGTCAACTCAATCATCTTTAGAAGCATGAGGCATGTGAAATATTAATACTGAACTACATGCAGCTATTTGTATGATGCAAAATATTAGCTTTGACACAACAAACCTCATGTTTCCAGTAGAGGGCAGTTCTGTCCTTGTTATGTGCAGTGTCTTCCTGATTCCTTTGAGAAAATAACTTAAAGGTTAATTCACTCATTTACAAACACATATGTATTATGTAATCACTTATTTGTTGTGGTATCTAACCATGCATGTCATTTTTATTTGTCCAGGCTTAGAGATAGCCCCCAATTCAAGAATAACAAGGACACTTAATGAAATCGATTGTTTACAATGCTCTATCAATACCCCCCATCTGTAAGATGTCTTCAGCCACCACAATACAGTTAATGGATTTTTGTTTGTGTTGCTCACAACATTGAAAAAATACATTTTAAAATATTAAACAGCAACATCTTTTTTTCTCTCTCCAGAACACCCCAAAACCAATTCAAGAATAACAAAATCCTGGACACTTAATGAAACCTGGACGATTGTTTACAAAATGCTTTTTGGCCTCATCAATACCCCAAAATAAAATCCCATTCTTAAAAATGATCTGCATGGAAAGATATTATGTGAGAACATATATTATTACTGTATATGATAATTTGGATGAAACAATCCTTTAAAATAGTATAGGAAACTGTGAGGACACTGACTAAATGCTGCATCTACCATAAATTGAAATATGTTATCGGTTATTACAGCAGATACAACAGAGATTCTACACATTCACGGTTTTATTGCCAACAGTCATACAGAATAATGATAAACCCATACAACCAAAAGATTAAATCTGTAAACATCATTTGGACTCTTTTTATTTCCTTTTTTTTTTTTTTTTTTTTTTATTTTCCTTTTTTTTTACCTGTTCCAAAATAGTGAGTTTCTGTGTGATGCCCTCTGACGAAGATTTATATTTATAATCTGGAAATGATACATTTATAATATATAATAGAGAGGGAGGGAGGGAGGGAGAGAGACAGAGAAAGAGAAAACAGTAGTCTCAAGCAGCAACAAGCAGCAGGGCAAAACACAACCTCTAGTGAACAGGCATGCCCCATTGAAGATCAGCTATTGCACTTTGAAGAGAGAGAGAAAAGAGAAATAAAAATACCATTTGTACAAATAAAAGGCACATTTTCATCAACAGAAATCTGGAAAGAAGCCATGTTCTTTCTGTGTCCCAGCGTGTTTGGTTGTATAATTTCTTTATGCCACACAGCTAATCATCACGTTATCGGAGAGATTCAAGTATGGAGTTGTTCCTGCTTTATGTGTATATGCTTTGTTCAAAACCTTTGCACATTTTTCAAAGGTGATTCTACAAATTTGCTTTTCAGAAATAAAGACTAATCACAAAAGAATCCTTTACATTAGAATACTGCTTTTTTTTTATTTAGCGCATTATTCCTTCTCCCAAGATATTAGATTTGATGAAATTATGTCACAAAGTTAAGGTTAATGATGGATTGTTGCAAAAAAAAAAAAAAAAAAAAAAAAAAAACCCTTAATGATTCTTTGTGCCATTTTCTTCTCACCATTCTCTCAAAAATGCCAGTATGTTCTTCTGCTCAAAAGAGACACAAGGAATCAAATCTGCTTGAACCAAAAGTAATCTGGGGGTGGATATTTTTCATTTTGATCCCAATACTATTCTTTGCTAAAAATATGTGTTGTTGTGAGATGCATGTACTGTACACTCCCTCTTGAATCAAAATACAGGCACGTTATAATACATTGCATCTGTCTTGTCAAACTCATTGAACACATGCTGATTTTGGTTCAATTGAAGTGGTCCAGTGCATATCAAATACAATGCCCCAATCATTTGGTATCCATCAGAGTACTGACAATAGTAAAGATGAGAGCATTTCAAAAGTATGTTGCTAGAACTTCTGTGTACTATTTCTATTAGCCATTTCAATTATTTGATTCCCGCTCTACAAACAACAGTCTGTATAACACGAAATGCAGTAAACTGCTCTGAGGAATGATTGTGTACAGTGGACTGCAAAATGCAAATGAACTCTGATCCGTCAAGCAACAATGGTTTCCCCCCCTGTACTGTAGTACGTAAAGCTATACACAGCCTGCACCCTTTGCTACTAATAACACGAGAGAATTAAGGTGAGTGTGACTGACAGGGGTAAACTAGTACTTCTGTGATGACATCTAGTGGCAATACAGTAGTCTTGCCATAAGATATCCACAGGCTGAGAAATATAATCTTTTTGTTTAACATCAATAAGTGAAGGTCATCTAGTATTAAACATTCTGTATTGAGTGCACACTGTGTTTCTCTAATTCAGTCTCTTGAGTAAAAAGGGTAAATTACATCTTGGTACAACTGACACAGAAGATCTAAGTGATCAAACTTTCTGATTGTGCTATTTATTTGTGGTCATTCAAATAATAACAATAACTTTTAAAAGGTCACCCAAAATGCTAAAATTAAGAATGTGAAAACATCCATTGCATGACTCAAGCCCCAAAACTAATCATTGACTACACACCTAAAAAAGAAGAATTCAGAGAAAACCAATTCAGAAATAATCACTGGTTGAAAAGCATAAATACTTTTTACAGTGTCAGCATACACAAGCACCTCTTTCAAATAAAGGGGTATCAAGGTCTACGAACAATGTCCACAAGAACAGTTGATTTTAAGTCATGCGACTGCAGTGACACGAGAAAATACTTCATAAAAAGTTTATCTTTAAAGCCATTGACAGCACTATGAAGGATGTCTGTTTGCACCCCAACACTTTGTGACTACTGCAAAGCAAAACACATTCAGTTCTAATCCCCAATAAAAGCAGATTTCATATAGTGACTAATTGAGTGAGCTGTCACGCTATAGGTGAGATGAAAGGACATTTTAAATAATTATAAACAGCATTTGTTGTCCAAACTGGTTTTTGTTTCCTCGACCTCTTAGCCAACGTTTCCTGAATGAGAAATGTGGTTGTGCTTGACAGACAAAACTAAAATTTCCGGTTTTTATTCTAAAATACTCTTGTTAACACCTCTTTGAGGTTTGATTTGCACTTCATCTAAACTACAAGAACAATTGTCTTTTTTATCTTTTAAAACACCAAATCAAGATATTATCTCCAAATGCACCTATGTCTTCTCAAAAATATAGCATTTCAGTCATCAGAACAAAATAATAACAGTTCTATAAATCTTCTAGTTTTTTCTTCAAATCTTGCTTCTTCCAGTGCCTCCAGTAATGGAACCGTGGGCCAATTTCCCAAAAACACAGTCAGCCCATAGAGCCTTCAAGCATCTTCTCTTCATGTTTCATCTTCAAGTTTCAGAATGGTAGGAGAGACTGTTCAGAGCTTCCCATTTCCCACCAGGCATTGCAAGCATCACTGTTTCCTTCCAACAGGCTGTAAGAGACACAGTTCACTCCCAGCTGACACAATCGGCAGATTGTTGTCGCGGTGATGGCCAATAAGATGGCTAATGCTGTCAAATATATGATCTTTTGTCCGTACCTTTGAAAAGAGAAAGATATATTAAATGTCTGTTGAAGTTTTCTTCCACTTAATGCATTCTTACTCACAAATCAAGTCATTTCTATCTCCCCTAATACACACTCTACATGTCCTTTAACCCCATCTTACCGTGCCCTCAGGGTCCACCAGCAGTAGGTGTTTGGCAAGTCCATTGTGCATGCCCGTCAGTACGTAGGACCCTGGGTTAGTAGTGCTCTTACGAACCAGGAAGTCCCCGTCTTCTTTCAGTAGTTTTTCAGCGTCGCGGCGGCTCATTTTGCCATGGTACCACGTCTGGCCCTGCAGCTCCTCCTGTGCCCGGAAGGCCACCGAGCGAACAAGAAGAGGGCTCGAGTTGTCCACGGATGCTTCCTTCTGAAGACTGAAGACCTGGGACTGGACTTGGCCCTGGGTCGGCGGATGGGACTGCGACTGAATGGCATCCTCGAAGGGCTCTGGTATAGGTGAGGGCAGTGCCAAAATGATGAATCAAGAGAGCAATGATATCTGTAGTACAAGGTTTAACTTGACATGCTACAGTTGTCAAGACTCATAAACTATGCTAATCCATAATTTCACCCACTATAATTGTTTGTATAACAATTTAAACACTCTTGGAAACACAAGATCATCATTGCTTTAACTTAAAAACAGTGTCTTAACTTCTTCATAATGGTAAAAGATTGTACCTAGATTATTAGTGTTATGGTAATTGGATAATCTATTCTATTTCACACTATTCCACTGATCGACAGGTGGCGGTTATACAGCGAGAAATGCAGAAATGCACTAGAAGAAAGGCAGAGAAGAAAAAAAACTGCTAGTAAGTAAACATGGATGTAAACGATGCAGGTTTTAAAACGTTTAAGAAATTGTCTTCAGGATGCACACAATGCATATGGGTGAGCAACACCAAAAGAATCCTGACCCTCTGCCCTTCCTATCAAGTCAGACTGCCTTTCTACACCAACTGATTAACTAAAAAACACTTTATTTCAACAGGATATGCATCACATTAAAGAAGTCTGCTGAGCTAATGGTGCAAATCCTCACTTTTATGTCGTACTAGTACAGGCCAATTACATTTTCATCACTATATAATAACTTTGTAGATATAGTTCTGCAATTATTTACTTATTCGCTAACTTTCCAAATCAAATCAACTACATTTTTCAGGGCGACCTCTAGCTCACCCAGTAGAGTGTGCACCCCATGAGTCCTTGGCAGTGGCCCGGCTTTGAATCCGACCCGCAGCCCTTTGCTGCATGTCGCCCACCCCTCTCTCCCCTTTCCTGTCTTCAAGCTATCCTGTCTATTAAAGGCCATAAAGGCTAAAAAAAAAAAAAAAAAAAAAAAAAAAAAAAAAAAAAAAGATTGATCAAATTATGACTTTCTGTGCTGGAGTTGGTTAGTGAAGGAACAAAGTCAAATGTGACTGTTCAAAGAACTACAGTAGGTGGAGGATAACACCTGCACTCAGAGTTCATAGGAGAACAGTTCACTTTTTAATGTTATAGTTCACTGCTCACATGTAATTTGTGTCATGGATTCCTCATACATAGTTACACACTGACCGTTCATGTATAATAATAGCAAAGCTAAGGTGGAAGTTGAAAGGAGGAAAGAATAAAGCTGTACACTCCTCCTATTGTGTCCATACTGATATGGTGTTATTATAATGCCACGCCGACGTCACTGAGAAACAAAAACCTAGGAAACCTCTATAATTAAGAACTCTGAAGTCATTACAATGTTATTCTGAAAGCAAGGCAAATATCTTAAATGAGTCCACTACTCAAATCATATGACCAACAGAAAGTGAAACTTCAGCACAGACCCGCCAAGACTTACTCATGTCAAACAGGTCCTTCTGTGGGCTCTCTTTGGCTGCAGCTGCCATGCCCTTCGTCACATTTTCCGCCTCGGCCTGGAGCGCTGCGAGCACCTGGGCGTCAATCTGCTGAGTGTTCACATAAGCAGGCATCTCTCCTGTTTTCGGGGCCTGACCTTTACTCTCGGGCAGACTGTTTATATCAAATGATCCTACAGTAGACATTTGGAGAAACAATCAAAGCCACGGTGTTGAATTGATGATATTCTGCTAAATTAAAACATGTCCTATGTGTTTATAAAGTGGGCAAGCATGGACTTTCTTACCCTGCTGTATGAATATGGGCTTTCTTTCGTCTCCCCAGTTTTCTCCACAGTGCCGCCCTTGGTAATATGTCTGATCTACTGAAACTGGGCCCATCTGATGACATGTAGACACACAGTTATCAGTTAGGAGATCATGAGTTAAAAGACTCAACATTAATTATGTTATTGTGATTACATCCACATGGAAAAAGTCAATCTGCTTGAGTTCCTGAGATCAATCCACATTAATTGAGTTGTACCTGGCATCCATCTGGCGCTACATTCTGATTGGTCAGCCTGGTGTCGATGAAGCCTCCAGGGGGTGGCATCTTGCCGGGGATGTTGTTATAGTAAGGATGTTCTGCTGACTCCTCCTCTTCCTCTGTCCATGGTAACTCCTCCATGTTTAATACCCTGAGGAAAAAACATGGTTTGATCATGAAACTCAATACTGCCTGTGTGGGTGCGTGTATTTGTGAATATGTACTTTTGTGAGGTGAAGTACCTGTCATGTGTGGAGGACAATTTGCTTGAGGGACACTGCAGGTACAGCTGGAAGCGAAGGTCAAAGGCCTGGCCGATGGTGCTGATGACGTCCTGGGCCAGCCCGTCAGAGCACTCCAGGATGTGGCATGCTGACGAGGGCCAGAGCAACACTTCTTAATGAGAATGTTGCATGTGAGGTATGAGAACCTCTATAAAGTATCAAAGTATTGAACACCTACCTCTTCTGTTAACGGGGTCCTTTGCTACATAGGCAACATAATCGGTTGTGTCCTGAGAACAAAAAAATACACATTGTAAACTGTTATAATACCATAATACCTTCATACCACAAATATTTTTTGTTATGGAGAAGTTTAGGTTTGAATTATCACAAGCCATTGAGTTACTTACGGGGTCTCCACCTGATGCAAAGGAGATGGACTGCATGTGATGGTTGGCTATGATCTGATGAGAGCAAAATGAGCAAAGAGCAAAATGATGCAGTACAAACGTCTCTTTAAACACACACAGATAGATACAAATGCACATATGTGTAGGATTATTAATTATATATATATATATATATATATATATATATATATATATATATATATATATATAAATATATTTGTTTTATTTATTTATTTTTATTTGGCACCATCTGCTGGCAGTGTCAAGAAAGACACCGGGGTAGACAGCAAATGCACACTGTGACCACTGACCACCCCATCCACAAAGACAACTATTTTATTACCCATATAACTGGCTATATATAGTGATGTGCATAGGGAAAGTCTAGCAAACATATTCTGGTTATTCTAGCAACATCTGGAAAGGTCATATGCTCATGCTTGTCTTCCTCTTAACTGTTCTTTTATTAGATACACCTCCTTAAATTTGATCACTCTGATCACTTTTTTCATCTTTTTTAGTTGACTATGGAGATTTATTCTTGACCTCGGGGACACATACTGTATGTGTGGTAAATATTCTAAAAAGCAAGGTCTACTTACTTAGCTACTCAATGAGCTTTCTAGCATGTCCCATGGCCTTCTTCATTGTTTTCTTAACACACACACGCACACAGTTTATGTGGTTGATGGGGGGTTTGTGCAGACTCCCTAATACAATGGTGCTGCTATTTTCTTACACGTAGCATCGTGGCTCACAAAATCCTATAATTGTTTACAAAAGTTGCACACCAACCTGTTTGCAGTCAGGGGCCATCAGGTTGAGGCTACTGGTGGAGATATTTAGGTTGATGGACATGCCAGCAAACTGCAGGTTGCTCTTCCCCAGGATACTGGACAGAGCTTTAGATGGTGGCTGAGAGGATCAGAGGACACAGACACAAATAAAGCAATTGCAGCAACAAAAGTTCTTCTTTACCAATTTAAAAGTATATCTTAGAGGAATAACCATAGGAAATAAAAAAAAAATCTATCTCAACATCTATTCTGAGAGAGAAACTAGTCGGTGCTGATGTTGTGTTATATACTCTTCCCTGACATTTGAACAAGCTCTAGAGAGCAGAGTAATGCTTCATTTCACACCCCACATTAAGACACAGTCTCCTCGCACACTGTGGACACACACCAAGCACATGCACGCACACATGGAAAACAGACGCTCCCACACACACACACACACACACACACACACACACACACACACACACACACACACACACACACACACACACACACACACACACACACACACACACACACACACACACACACACACACACACACACACACACACACAAGCTCAGCCTCCTGATCACAGATATTGTGCACTACATGAGTCACTAAGCACTGTGTGCAATGCATCGTGGGCTGGAGCTACGCCCACGCACATACAGTCCCATACCTCTCTATCTGACTCTGTTTTCCCTCTCTTTTTACATGAAGGAAGGATGAGAGAAAAGGAACTCACAGAGGCTATGTGCTATATATAGAAACTGGAAGGGTAAATGAATAGCTAATGCTGTTTCCTCTTTTTCTCGCTACTGTACCACTAACATTCATTTTCTCAGCTCTCTCAGTGTGGCTATCACTTCTCCCGTGACCACTCCTCCCTCCCTCTCTGTCCATCCATGTACCTTTCTCTTCCGCAGAGCTCCTTTGGTCCCTGGAACAGCCTCACACACCAGGCTGATGGCTTCCCTAGAGGGAGGGCGAGAGGAGGGTGAAGCCAAGATGGTGACCAGCCACAGCCACAGAATCACAGTTATTTTGGCATTAAGTTAAGACTGTATAGTGTACAGTTTCTACTCATGATTACGCACTTTGCCAAGAAATGTGTTTTGTTATCTTGAAAGGATTAAGTACAGCCATGCTAGTGGCTCTATGATGTGCAAAGGCATAGCAGAACCCTCAGCTAAATGTCATCATGCTTGCATGCTAACAATGACAATGGTAACATACTGATGTTTAACAGGTATAATATACCATGTTGAATGAGTATGCCAACATTAGCTAATTAATACTCATCACAAAGCACAGCTGATCTGAGCAGATTTAGAAGCAGATTGTATTTTAATGTGTAAGCTGGTGTTTTTTTTCTTTAAGTGGTTTCTAATTGTTATGTGATACTCTAATAGTTAAATTCCTTAGATTTGTTTTTTTTTTTACCATGAATTACTGCTAGTATTTATTTCTCTTCAGTTACACCTTTGCATAGTCTAATGTGAGAGTTACTGGACTATTTAGATATCATTGAAGGAAATAAGTGTTGGCTAGATGTACAGTAAGGGGAAGTTTATATATTGTTATTATGTTATGTTATTATTTTAACTTCATGTATTTTCATGTATAAATGTTTTCCTTTATTTAATGTCATTATTGTTTTATTTTTGAATTAATTTGCTGTTGCTGTAATCTGTTTTGGGTTTGTCCCTAAGAATATATGGAGGATGAAATTTGACAACCAAAAACCCCACCATAAAACAAGTAAATTAATACACTAAACCAAAAGAAAAAAATATTGTATTTACAGTATGCCTGAACTCTACAGGTTGTTACACGTGAAATTAAATCACCTTGGCCACAAGAGACCAGAGTCAAGATTCAATATGCAGTGCAGTGTTTTATATGGTGCCATTGGGAATATTACAAATGCAATGACTCTCGTGAAACTATGCAACTGTATCTGATATACAGCACTATACATCACAGAGGGAAATCTAAAACTGTCTTTAAGATGTGAAGTGAACCGTTTTATCTGCAGCGCCATCACCGTGCTGTCATTTTAATGTAAAAGACAACAATATGTGGATTAAATTGGGGCTAAAGATAGATCTGCTTTGATGCAGAAAAGTCAATTTCCTCTCTGAGACAAAGTGAATATTGGTTTCATGATAGGAGAAACAGAAACGTTCATTTTTGTATCCTTTCTACGTGGATAAATCACGCACAGCAGTCGGTTCTTTTAGAAAAGGCAAAGTCTAATAATAGCAATAGCACGAGACATAACATTTTCTCTCTGTTTGTCTGTCTCTTTAGTAGAGGGAAACAGAAAACACACAGTGAGCGAGAGACTACTACTGTGTGGCCTTGCAGGCTAACGTTAGTCTGGACTGACTTCAGGAAGTCAAGCATAAAAGTGGACATGACACAATCCGATTCACTTTTGGCCTTTGCCTCACTGCACATTGGTCAACGATTTCAAAGTTACACATGGAGTCACAAAAAAAAATCCATGCAAATAAATTGTGATAACGGCATCCTAAATGTACTTTAAATATATATAATGTCAAAATCCTATCACATTTTAAAATTTTTACTTTATTAAACGGAGAACGAATTTTCTGCTTGTAATTATAATTTTTATCTGCTAAGGCATGAAAGAGAGCAGTGTTTTACTTACATAAATAAATTGTTTTAATAGACAAAACTAAATGTATTATTTACTAACCCTTCACTGGTCAATTTGAACTGATAATTCCTTTCATAAAGTTTTACTACAATGCAATTCTGATACTTTCTGTCTTTGCTCTACATGTTTTCTGGTGTTCAAATTTGCTCCTACTTGTTTGCCTGGACAAGCTCCAGAGTCATCACTGTCAATCTCTTCGACACTAAAATAATTGTGCGTCTGCTGAAGTACACAAGTTATAAACACACACAAACCAATAGGTAATGTAAAACGAAATAGCCAACTAGAAACTTAAAGTGCTCATATTATGCTCATTTTCAGGTTCATAATTGTATTTAGTAGGGGTGCACGATTCAGAAAACGTCACAATTCGATATCAATTTTCAGGCTCAAGATTTGATTCAAAATTGATTCGCGATTAAAAAAACAATTCGCAGTATGTAAATGTAGTTACTTTTTTGAAGTGATTTGTTTTATAGGACATCTAGTGAATCATTAAAAGTAAAAATACCAAGTGTGGACGTACCTTGTAATTTGTGATCTTGTGGTGAAATCCAGGGATCTCATCGACCGAAGGACTTCTATACAGCCCAGATACTAGAAAGCAAAAATATCAAAAGTTACGTGACTGGCACATCATCTTGTACAGAAAAACACACCTGATTTGTTTGCGTCACCAATCCAAACCCACTAAATCCAAATAACTGTAGTCCTTTAATGTATACCGAATCACTACAAAAAAAATATAATATTAAGAAACCAAGGGGCTATATCCAGAAAGGAAATTTTTACTCAACCAATCCATTTTTTTACCACTAGTAGCGTAGTCTATATCCACGACCTTCTACTTCTGGGATTGCTCCTTTGCCGCCAGAAATTCCGCCGTATGTCCTTCGTTTCGGCCTGATGTCCGCCAGTACCTTACGCTTTCTTTGTGTTGGAATTTTAAACTCCGGACGATTAATGAGGACTATGGTTAAAGCTATAGTGCATAGTTTCTGCCGCCCCCCATGTGGAATTGTAATCACAACAACACTGTCGGCGTGTCCACAAGCCTTCCGTGATCGCGCAGCACCCCCACCCCTACTCCATGCAGTTGGTAGTACGCCAGGAGGACACAGAGGATTAAAAAAAGCATGATGGACTCTTCAGAAGAGGTCATTATCTTCACTTGAGTTTCTGCGCGCGAAAGTCGCCGGATGACACAATCTTCTGAACATAGCCACACTGAGAAATACAGAGAGAGAGTTGTGTGGCGCTGACAGTCTTAATTAGATTTGTAGCAACTCAGTTGGCAATGGTTTGAATGTAACGGACATTCATCTTTAACTGCTCCTCAGATCTTTGCAGGGTAAAGTGAGACAGCTAGCTAGTACCTGTCCAATCAGGGTTTTCTGTTGCACGACTAAAAACAACTTTTGAACGTACACGTTTCACCAAAACAAGTTCCTTCCCGGGGCTATTTTGCAGCGGCACCGGGGCTTTGCAGCGATGTGGAGGAGGGTCTGGCAATGCGAGACTGCTAGTAGTGTAACTGGAGCAGTGTTTTTGTGAGCAAGTCCCCGCTTGGTTTGTATATGCTGCACATGCACAAAGACGCAGCACCCATTCTTGTCACTAGTTTCAGGCTAATCCACTGATCGACAGTTGGTGACAATAACGCAACAAAGATACTTGTTTCAAGAAAAGGTGGCGAAGAAGAAACTGTATACTAGCAAAGATGAATGTAAATAATGCAGGATTTAAAAAAAAAAATGCTTAAAATAAAATCAACTTTGCAAATGTTTTATGAGGAAGAAAATGCATTCAACACAATATTTTGGCCTCAAGGACACACAATGCATTTTGAAAAGAAATACTTAATGAAATGTTTACAATAAAACTCCACGGGGTAACTGTAAGTGGCTAATTTAGCTTTTTGGAATACCCAATACTCAACCACCCAATGACAAACACTGTGATATGAAAAAACTAATGATTTAGTTGTATATAATGTATATAAGAGTTGCACGCAGACCTAAACCTGTATTACATTACATTTCTAGTTAAAACAGAAACATCCAGCAGGAGTTCACAAAGCCAAAGTCTGAAATGAGTTGTTGCAAACTTGGAATAAAAAAAATGATTGTGATGAGTGATTTAGAAACTGCATCAGTGAGTTACTATGCCACGTGAGGTGACTGTTGTCCTCCCGACCCATTAAACCATCCTTAGTACCAACCACCTACTCACATTACAACACCTCCTCTAAATTAATATTGCACAGACGGAGAACATTTTGTGCTGACGACATCCTGTTGTTATCAGAATCACATTCATAATCTGGCTGTAATCAAAACAGACATCCAGACACACTAACGTTTCTATTTCCACTCCTTTTTTAGAAAGAACTAAGTTATTAGAATCATAACTTTCATATTATGAGGCCACCTTCTCTCCAGTGAGTGTTTTGCAGCACCAGCATACAAATACCATTTTGTCAACATGACGTTTGCAAAATTTTAATGCTATCTATTTTCAGAACAGTGAGTTTGAAGTGCACAATTCAGCAGGGCCAAAAATATATCAAACAGTGCTAAAATTGGTAGAGACCTACAGTATTCTGAGCACAAAATGAACACATTTTTCTCTCATGCTGTAGAACAAACAAGTACATAGTTCACACAGTAAAACTGTGCTTTAAAATAATTATGAAAATCAATGGGAGGCCAGTTCTAAAGAGCCCATAAATGATCCCAGTGAATAATGAGCATGTTAAAGAACTATCTCTCTCTCTCTCTCTCTCATAACAGGCAAAGAACAGAAACGTGAAGTCATGTATCATACCGGCTACAGTTGTTTCTTACTGGAGGTTTGATGTTGTGCTCATGAATTAAAACATTTAGTTTATTCCCAAATGTAAAAAGTGGCTTTCATATCACTTATTTGCACACAGGTTAATGTTACAAAACGTGTTCCATTGTGTACAGTTCAGTTCTGTGCAGTCTAGACAGGATATGTCAAGTCAAGAGGATAAAGCACTTGTTCAATAAACAGGATTACGTAGGCTAATGAAATAAGTATTAATACTAAATAAACATGAAACACTTGCACCAAATAAGTATGATAAACAGGCATGAGCAGTAAATAATTACAACACACTAACCAATACAAAAAGGATGGTGATTACTATAATTAAAGCAGCTTTAATCAATATTTTTATATTCACAACGAATCCCATGACTATTTGTGAAAGGGGGGGATGAACCCTCAGAGAATTATCGCCCAAATCTGCCGTTCCCCTCAGCTCTTGACTTGACATATCCTGTCTAGACTGCTAACATTGTTGTTGTGGTTTGTAGCTAATATTAGCAATTTGTTGTGGCCTTTTTTTTGCATAAACAAATATGGGCTAAAAGTGTGAGTGTAAACAGTGTCTCTGTCAGTCAATGTCCCTTTAGAATAATGGTGCATGATGCACGAGGAGTGACCACATGACGCTAATTAAAAGTGCTGTGAGAATAACACCACGTTGAACTCAATACACACAGGACCTCAAACCACAGGAAAAGCAGAGGGTGGGGGAGCACAGACCGGACCCATTTTCCCTCTCACAGTGTGGATGCTTTCAGCAACATTGACTGGACAAATAAGCGCTCCCGTCCTTAATGCAGATAATGGAATGTCATGGTGGTCACAGATACTGTAGGCTTTGCTCAGGCAAGCTGTAGTAGGTGTCATATGATGGCAATCATACTGTGTAACTTGATTTGGAATATAACACATTTCACCTGGCAATGGCCTTCAGTATGCTCATTTAGCCCACAAAACTACATTTTACTTTTTGTTTAATGTGTTGCCTACATAAAAAGGAAGATGTTCAGGCAAATGCACACTTTACTGCTAACGTGGGTTTGGTGAAAATGGTTTGTTGCATTTTTTTATTCATTTTACACCTTGAAGAGCCAGGGCTCAGCTTGATCACTCCTCATAGTGACTCATTGCCGGCATGATCACATTCACAGCTCTCATAGTTCTGTGCCAACTTGTGCCCTGTTTAAATGATGTATGATGGCTGAACAACATTAACATGAGATACGGATGCTATGAGACAAACGTTTTTTCCTTCCTATTCCACCATTTCACTATCTGCAAGCTTACACAGCCATAGAGCTCATAGACATGCACAATGTACAGAAATAACACATCACCATGGTTACAAAAGCATAACGCTGGGGCTCCACATGCACAGGACAGACCGTATAAATTGCAACGTTAACAGCATGCTCAAAATGACACTGATAATTGCTGTTTTTGTTTTTCCCATCACAGGTTTTTCCTGTGCTTTCCCCCAACGTTAACCTTCACGATTTCCTGAATTATTCAATGTTCTATTATCTGGTCGCTGTTCCTTCACTTAGCCTTCCGCTGTAGCCAACCTACAGTATATACACCCACTCAAGGGCATGTTGTGATGTGCCAATGAAACTACATTATCTCTCCTTCATCCCCCCCACCCCCCCCCGACCCTCCCCTGTGCAGGTAGCTGGGCTTGAGTCATTGATTAGAAAAGAGAATGGGTAAAGAATGGAAAAGAGGGAGAGGGCAAAACGGAAATGAGAAAGAAAGACCACCAACCTTCACAATGTATGTCACTCCTGGACCAGAGATCTTCTCACTCGAGTGCAGCCATCCTCTGGAGGGTTTGCTCACCAGTCCACCACCTCCACCTGGATGCCAGTCCTCTCCGCCGAGCTGGAGCTCGTCCAGCCTGCTCTTCTTGCTCATGCTGACGGCTGGCTCTAGCTGCGAGCAGGGGGTTGAATGGGAGGCCGAGCTGCACAGAGAGCCGCCCACACCACAGGCTGCTGCTGCTGCTGCTGTCGGCGCACTGGGGTTCGGGCCACTGGAGCAGCCTGAGCCCGATCCCCCACCCCCCTGCAGCTTAGACACAGCCAGGTCCTTGACAGCCGAGGGCAGACCCTTGATGCCCAGCAAGCTGCCTGAGTTGCTGAATTTCAGGCTGGACACCTTGTTGATGAGGGTACAGAGGGTGGTGCCTCCATCTTCCAGGTGGTCAGAGCCGTGGCTGGTGGGGGTGCTGGAAGCAGTGGTGGTGGAGGAGGGCTGGACCTCAGTTGGGGGTGTGTAAGATGTCTCGGCTGCAGACTGGGGGGTGGCCGAGACCTTGGGGTTCATGGACAGGCCGTGGAGAAGCTCATCGACGGATGTTACTGACTCATTCCTGAAGCGGTTGTATTTGGTACGGTGAAGCATACCCTTCTCTCTCTTGCTCTCTCCACCAACCGACACGCACAGCTTGCCTCTTTCACAAGTGTGCTGGCAGACGTGGCTGAGCAGTGCTGATTACCCTCTCCTGTAACATAGCAGCAGCGGTACAGGCAGCAAACGCCTTTAAGCAATCACAGGCCACCTGACTGTAATTTTCTCTATTGAGGTTACAGTGGTGGTTGTGTTGAGCTGCTGTTGCCGCTGCTGTCGCCAAAGTCCAATCTGCTCTCAGTCAAATCCAGAGCTGCAATCCAATCCGTCAGAGGGAAATATACAGACACAATCCATGGAAACACAGCATTGAGGCAGAGGAAGAGGATGGAGAGGAAAAAGGTCTTTAAAAGGCTGCCAGTGTTGTGGTGCAGCTTGTTTGGTTTCCAGCGGTGATGATGCTGCTGCTGATTTCTAGCCTTGAAAATCCAAAAAGTAAGAGAAAAAGGTCTATGTTGTCGATGATCACGGATACTGCGAGGGAAGAGCAAATACTCTCTACTGACTGCTGCCTGCCTACCGGCTCAGAGCTAAAGCATGACTCACTGATCTGAGAAAACCTTCTCAACAAAAGGCTTGCTGAACACTGCAAATCACTTCCTGTTGGAGGGAGAGAGAAAAAAAAAAAACTCCCACTTACAGCACACTATAAGCAATCAATTTTTAAATTCCCCAGTCTGATATTTATTCTCTGTAATTATTTCCTTCCTATTTGTTTTTCCAAGAAAAGGAAATTAAGAATGAGAGCTTAAATATTTAACTTCGTAAAATGATGGACAATAATTTGCTTGAATTCATGTTATCCACAATTTACATCTTATTAAATAGAGGAACTGATAAAAGTTGTGATAAAAAGGATGATGCACACAAACTAATCACAGAAATGATAATAAATGAAATAAGTAATGAAACTAGTATCCATTTAATTGACAGCTACAATCCTACCAAAATCTAAGAAAAATACGGTTGTTTTTAAATTCAAGAATAAAACCTCTATTTAAATGTTTCATGAATATGTCATTTTCCCAAAAGGATTTAGAAGCAACGTATACAGTGAATCACTGAAAGCAACAATACAGTAACATTTTAGCATGACTGGAAATACGCAACATTAATATATTGTCCATGTTAATTTAAAATAGCCGCAGAATAGGGGCAGACATCAAACCTGGTTCTCAGTTATTTACTTTCAAAAACCTATGACTACTTGTTGTTTCTGCACAAAATATTCATAATCAGGCATTAACGCAAAATTGAATAAAGCATATCTAATGTGCAGCAGTATTTCTCTATCAGTATTCTGCAACAAAGGAATACAATTTCAGTTCACAACAAGGAAGCAGTCCTGGCTGAATTACATGAATGACAAAAAAAACACAGTAGGAACGACATGTTTCTCAGGCAGAGAAGTCAATGAAACAACCAAAAGGATAACAGAAAAAGCCCATGAGCCTCCTTAAAACCAGCAGCAATGAAGCATCTTTGTCTTCCTTGTAGCGGAAAGCAAACAGCCAGACACCATTCATGTAAAATGTCCTCAGGAGCATCTAGCAAAGCCGAAAGACTGACACTCATTCATAAGCAGCTTCCGCTCTCACTCTGCTGCAGATTTCGCACTGCAGTCCCTCCCAACATCTCTCTTTCCTGCCTGGCAAATATAGAAAAAAAAAGACAGCGCGTCTGCGTTTCTCACCTCAGAAAAAAAAGGCAAACACAGAAGCAGGGAAGAAAAGGCAGGCTCTCGCAAATGAAAAAGGGAGGGAGCATAGATAAGAGCAGAGGACAAAAAACATGCAATATTTAGTCTTTTATGTGAATGAAATAGCAGGCTGGCATACCAATGTTTCTGTGAATGGAAGCAAGGCCTTTCTGCCTCTGCAAGGCAATCCCTTGGGATGGCATGGTCTTAGCCAATGAGGAGCCGACTGGATGACTCATTCAGGGGAGGCTTGCAGAATAGTGGAAGAGACCATTCCAGACACAGGTGTACATTTTGTTTTCTCTTGACTGTCTTTTAAAAATGATATGTACATCATCAGATATGAGATGTTTGATTTAATAAGATAGTGTTCTGTTTACAAAAAAAAAACAAGAGAAATATCCAGGAAAATACATTAGAAGAAAAATTCCACCCCCCATGATTTTAATTGTCACCATTATCAGATTTTCTTCCCCCACATTCATGTGAACAGTTACCACCTAAACATTTCATTAACAGTTTACTGTTTATATATATGAGGGCAGATAAATGTACTAGAATTACAAATGTATTTTGGGTTTATAAATATGGTTAGACATACTGTATATTTGTACATTTGTCTTTTGAAAATACAAAATTAGCATCCTATTTGATTTGATTATTAGAATGACAATTATGCATTCTAATGTGTTTTGTTGGGAATTTTAATCATATGTCATCAAGTCCTAAATGTCATCCTTTGCAGATTCATTACCCTCTGAGACAGTGATCATTAACACATATAAATAAAATCAGCTTTTAGGTATTTGTCATCTCATTGTATTTTATATTAGTCTTACCTTTCTAGAAGAAAAAATAAATAAATTAAATTACTCGAATAAAGAAAGACTACACTGAAATGTGTATTTGCTAAGTAAGTGCTGCAGTACTGTATGGAGGCTTAGGAATGGCAATATTCAAATTAAATAATTTTATCAAATTGAATTTCAATCAGCTGGTTTTCCTTTTTTCAAATCATATCATCACTTTGATATCATGCTGTACTTTAATACCAGGGCACAAGATTGAACCACTGATAACAAACAGACGTAGCAACAGTAACTAAGGGCTCATGGAAAGGTCAGGATGAACCCTGCAGACTTTTCATCAAGCACCCCCAGCAGGTCAACATTTTTGTCTTTTAGTGAACTATCTCAATATTTCAATATATCAATTAGATGGATTCCAATGGCATTTTTCTAATTATTTGGTTTATGACCAAATACCTGCAATCCTAATACCATTACCAAAAGCCTCAGCTTTACTTTGTGTTTGGTGCTAATTAGCATGCTAACACACTAAACTAAAATGATGAACATGGTAAACATTATACATGCTAAACATCAGCATGTTAACATTGTCACTGTTGTAATACTGATGTTAGCATTTAGCCCTTTAGCCTAACAGAGCTGCTCAAATGGTTGTAGACTCTTAGTCTTGTTAGTAGTGATGCACTGTTGCCACTTTTTTTAAGATAAGGTACAAGTACTTACGTGAAGTTTAGAAACAATGAAGAATGCTATTTTTCAGTCGTGCATATTAATTAGCCATGTGGATTTATTGATCCAGCGGAGAGGATGGTTTGTTTACGCCAGCAGCTAAGTTTACAAGATTTTGTCCAAATTTAAAGACTTGTGGCAAACTATAACAGTTAAAACAGTTATACTACACACCGAGAGCTTTCGTTTTAGCCTGTTTGTGGAAAAAAGAAAAAAGAAAATTGCTATTTACAGAATAGGACTGTGGTTGTCAAAACAGAGCTGTGTAGAAACCGCATGCAGACAGAGCAGATTGAAATATCGCTTTCTTCATGATTATGCCCGTTAAGCTGATGAGAGACATTGGGCTAACACCGCTAGTCCAAATATCAGTGGTGAAGTTTACGGGCAACAGGCTAATGATGTGCTTTTACACAAAGCAGCTTTGGAATCACGGTTTCTGTGATGTGGTGACGACTGGAAATCTCTCGGCTCCAGTACACTGAGAAGACGTCGAAACCCAGTATTAACGACTGACAATGGCTGGTCGTCAAGTACAATCCCGCATTAGGCAAGAGCCTAGTTATTTTTTTACAGCCAAAAATCTCCAAACGGCTGGCATGGCTCCTCTTCCGTCGCCTATACCTGCTTGACGGAGAAATTACTGTCACATTGCTATGAGGTGGTATCAGGTGTGGTAGTATACCCTTCTTCTTTTTCTTTTATGTGTAGACAGAGACAGTTAGCAGGTGTCCAGTGATCCTGAGGCACTGAAGGCCCACCCACTGTTACCCTGCCACTGCGTAGAGAAACACAACGGAGCTGAGTGGAAAAAGAAAAGGCGGGAATATCTAGAGTATATGCTGCTGCTGGAATGACCAAGAGCGTTTCTAGGACTTAAGGAGGTTTGGGGCTTAGCCTGGACTCATTTTAATAAACGTAATGCAATGCAAAACAGCAATTGGCTTGCCCAGCTTGTTAATAGCCGGTGTATGTTCATTTTAGCTACTCAGTTTGTAGATGTTAGTTAGATAGCACCAACATTTGGCCTAATCATAACTGCCCTGGCAACCCAAAGGTCAATGTTTTTTTTCAGATCTGTGTGGAAACTTTTTTTAGCGTTAAAAACTTAATTTCCTGCATTCTGGTGATTTGTTATGCACTTATTTCTACCTTTTTTCTGAATCAATTTATGCTGAAAATATCTTTATGTAAAGGGAAACACAGGGGACAATTCAAAAAATAAAAACATAATGGAATATTTTGCAGTAAGGCTCTCAGGCTTTCTTAGATCGACTTTTCTAATTATATCTGAGTCTGCACACATGTAGCCTAGGCATAATTTACTCTTCCCTCCTCTTTGCGTCTTTTGTTGGGGAAGAAACCTCCTTAAATGTGCACATATGACAATTATTCACCTCAATGATACATTCATTAATTTTAATGAATTAATAAACCCCTGGACTGTAATATTTCAGATGTGTTTGAGCAAGATTTTAGCTCATGTTCAAAACTTTATGCACATTAAAAATATATCTTTGTTCTCTGTGATTTGGAGGAGTTGTGATATTTTGAGAAAAAGAAAGTGATAATAAGCTTTTACAATAATAGTCACTATATTTAAAAAAAATAATCTTCATGCACCATAGTCTGCTGTGCATTACATGATTGCTCTGCTGATATGGTAGATCTCAGACCTTCTGACAGACTCAGAACCCCGTTTGAGACTCTGGTCTCTGAATGACACAAAGTTTAGCTAGGGAAGTGGCTGTACGCTGCTTTACATTGGAGGTGGAAAACCGAAACTACGGCGGAAATACACGGAGCACAAACGCGTCACATCTGCCGCTGCATGCCCACAGCAGAGCGCATCCTTTATAAACCTGAAGCTGCACAGACCACGGAAGCCGCGCTGCTCATCTCTATTTTTACAGAGAGAGTGGACACTAAAGTGACGCACAGGTCTGCTTCAGTATGTGCAAAGCCAAAGCATAATGAAGTAAAGCAACTTATGATTTTGGGAGTTTGCATAGGCTATTATCCGGTTTCACATTTGTCAGTCAACTTTTCAAAATACATTTGGGGCTACACTCAAAACATTCAGGGCTGAAGCCCCGGCAAAATTGGCTGATGCCGTGTCTAGGAATGACCATTGATGGCTGGTCACTGTGGGTGTTTCCTGTGCAGTAGGCTGCATAGGCCACAGCGTGGAGATTCCTGTATGATGGCGTCCATCTGTGGACACGTCACAGAGAGTGTAATAAATAATGGATAAAATGACACAAACATAAACAGGATTATCCTCTTCCAATGAGATTATTGTAACATTTTAACAACCCACAGGTAAAGGCCAGGTAAAGCTTTCAAAATAAGAGTGCACTGACAACATAAATGTCTTCCGCTTATTATATTAATCATGCATATTAATCATGCATATTAACTAAGAACTTTCACAAAATATACATATAAGTCATCCAGATAAACACCCACAGTTCATAACATAAGTCCATAGAAGTTAACTCTAAACCCATGTGTCATGTTGGGTAATATAATGTAATTTTGTTTTTTAGATATTTTTATTTTTAAAATAAATAAATGTTTCCTTGTTATTTTTTTTATACTTGTTAGTTTCTTTTCTTTTGCTGTATGTGTTGTGAAACGTTTTAATATGGTCTGATTTAATGTTGTTTTGGACCCCAGGAAGACTAGCTGGCCGTCTAGGCGTCAGCTAATGGAGATCCTTATGATAAACTATAAACTATAACATCTACTAGATGTAAAAATAACTACATGGTGTAAGTAAGAACATAAGTCCCATTGCAATTAAACATAATCAGATTATTGTCAGTTTTCTATCTCATTTTTCAGACATACATTAAGAGTGAATGAGAAAGGAGAGACAGAGGAAAAGAGCATCCATTGGCAAGGAAAGCAGCAGACACTTCTCCACTTGACTACAGTTGCCAGGTTACCAAAAACATTCAAAAAAGCAAGAGTTATTTTCAGACTAGCTAGAAGCTGATAGAGACTATTCTCTCACAGCTGTTTAGGTATCTAAGTGGCATTAGTAAGGCAGACAACTCCTCAAACAAGTTAGTTTTTCTCTCTGCAACACAGCCACATTGAAGGGACCCTATGAGGTACGGTGACAAAGTCCAACAAAGCACCAGCAAGGGCAGTTGTGAGAGACCCCACACCAGCCTGGCACATGAGTTAATAATATCCAAAGACTGTAAGACATATTTAATGGCTCTTGTGCAGCACAACGTTTTTGACAAGGTATTTATGATTTAACATACTGTAGCCTATGTGAAATGATGAAGCTGCTCCAAGCTGAGTGGAATATTAAAAGAAGACAAGACCTTAAGCAACTAAGTAGTCTACAGCCACGCTAATGGCTCTGTGCGGCTGATGCTGGTCCTAGATTAAAAGTCAGGATATCGCCAAAGTGACCACAATTCAGCCTGAGGGACATGAATGTCTAGACCAAATGTCATTGCAATCCATTTAGTAGTTATTTGTTAGACATTTCACAAAAAAAACAAACACACAAATGTGAACCTCATGGTGTCGCTAGAGGAAAAGTCAGGGGATCACCATTAGGGCTGAACGATTAATCGCATTTGCAATAATATCGCGATATGTTAAAGCGCGTTTTCCTAATTGCAAAGGTTGCGATTTGGTCACGTGACGCGCGAGAGCAAAGCAGTCTGCACTCCGCAGAGAAAGCATCAATTTGGCACGCTAACGCTACGCCGTCCCTTGACCTGTTGTACAATGGCCTCAGGCTCGACAGAAACTTTAGTCCCAAATAGGAACAGTATGTCACTTATGTGGGACTATTTTGTTTAAAAAAAAAAAAGATGATGCTAACATTAATAGCTCACGGGGTAACACTACGAACGTGTATCAGCAATGTAAAAAAAACAACAACACAAAGCCATCTACGAAAGTTGCATAGCTAAAATGCCAAACACCAGTTTGTCTAGTAAGCAAAATACCGACAGGCATCACTCACCGAAATGTTTGAAAGTGTAACGTTAACTCCATATGAACGTACTTTAAAACAGAGTGAGGAAATTACTCAAGCTGTAACGGAGTTTATCGCCAAAGACATGATGCCCCTTAGTACGGTCACCAAGACTGGGTTCACGGCTACACAGAGCGTCTGTTTAGCACCGGATAGGTAGACAGATTTGATGTGAGTATGACGTACGTCGTAGACTGACCGGAGCTGGATCGGAGCGGGAGTTGCTAATGGTGAGAAATTGCTTACTGTGTGATCAGGATGACTATGGCTGGTAGTGCCATTATATACTATATTTTTACTTATTTAACTGTCTAGTAAAGTTCAAAGACAGTGTTTAAAAAGTGCAATCCACATGTTTTCATGTTACATGTTTATTACAGTAAATAATAATCTAAATACTACTAAGTTTGGTAAAGCCACATATTTGTTTTTATATTTCTGCAATCTGCACTTTAGTTTGCGTGATTTGTTTCTGACTTTCATATGAATGTTTACACCAGGCTTGGTCAGTGCTCCATATACTACTGTGACTGAAGTAGTTAAATAAAAGATGTCATTCATTTAAATTCATGCATCACCTAATTTCATCATCACATACAGGCCTGGCCTCCAGGAAAGAACAGTTTGTTTAATATATCTAATTGTGTGTTGTTCATACTATACAATGATTTATTGCTTGTCTTTGTTGAATAATACAGAAGACAAATCACAATTGCAATATTGGTGAAATAAAATCGCAATTAGATTATTTTCCAAAATCGTTCAGCCCTAATCACCAAACTCTACAAACTTTCATGGCAATCGTTCCAGTAGTTTTAGAGACATTTTAACCTGTACCAAAGTGGTGGACCTACCAACCAACCGACTGACAAGGCCATCCCTACAGTAGGTGTCAAAACATACAGAAGATATTACAGAAAACTTAAAATAACACTTTTTTTGTGGAAGGAATGAGGATAACTGAATGGTTAGTAAGTCTGTGTACATTTTCATAGTTTTCTGCATTATAGTATTAGAAAAGACTGCAGAAACAATAATACGATTTAAAAAATCTCTTTGGTTTGCACTTACAAAACCAAGATATAACTTTTTTTTACAGCCAGCTTTATATTAGATTAGATTAGATTTGTATTTGACCTGGACATCAGTTACATTGGCAACATGGCATCATGACTTTGCGTAAACATACACGGCACTTCCCTAAAGCCAAATGGCGTGTTATCTGTACGCATTTTGAGCTATCCATGTGTAAGTATACGCTGTTTACAGCGGATGTAAACATACACACCACGTGGCGTGGCGTGTTATGGCGAGAACTTGCCGTACTATCGTGAGAACAACGTCACATGCGTGTAAAAAAAAAAAAGGTTGGGTTTAGGAAAAGAACATTGGGAAAGGCTTTAGTAACACAAAATAAAGACAAAAATACGATAAAACATGATGGTGACCAACGTCACACGCTTAAGAAAACAATAAACGGTTGGGTTTAGGAAAGAAACATTGGGGGAAGGCTTAAAAAAATTATTGATAACACACCAAAATGGCATACGAATTGGCGTGTCATACGTATACGCCACTTTATGAGATCAGTCTGACATTGGACAAACCAGATGCATTGCTTAAGTGTTTTAGCACACATGCTAATTTTCAACACCTGTCCACATGAGGCTTTAAAAAATAAATAAATAAATAAATAAAAAAGTCTTATTAAAATATAACTGCAAATGATAAACGGTTATGTCCATTGCACCTGTTTGCTGCTACTCATTTGCTTCACTACCACTTTCATTAGGCAATGATGGCAACAAATACTTAACCCCATATATATCCAGTCTATTCGTATCATATGGGACAGGAACACCTCTATATTTGGTAAAAATATAAATAAAAGTTACACAACATTTGGTTACCATTATGTTCACACTGAATGAAACTGAGTGTCATTATCTTGCCCTACATTCATGACTAATATGAGCCTGTTTGTGACCACATTTCAATAACATCACTGCCTGTGGTTACACAATTGTGCGTCGTGTTTCTTAAAAGCTCAATGAAACACAATAAAATGAATAGCCAAGGGAAACAATATTGATAGCCTACTTCAAGAGACCACAGTGATGTAAGAATTTCCTGTGTGGACAATGTGTAGCCTTGAGAGCTCATTTTCATAATCATGTCTGGGGCATCATTTGAGCTTTCTGTGAATGGTTTATTAAAAAATCATCAGAAGCAGCAGAAGCCCAAGAGGAACATATATGCATGAGTGCATGAGTGTTTGTGTGTGTGTGCCTGTAGCCCTTCCATTTCTGTAATCAACTAACCAAATACTGCTTATAAAACAAATAATGCAACCAATTAATAATTGTGATTTTAATTCAATTTCTTTAGGGATACAGCACACCTCATGAGTTTATTGTTAGCCTACTGTAATATTAACACAGTACAAGTGCAGTAAAAGACCTGTGGAATATGGGAAAGGGTACTAGAAAAGGAAGTATTTCCAAAAAGTGTATAAATGAACTGGTTGGTATTTGATTTTTTTTTTTTTATTATGTGATAGTGAGGTAGTCTATATCTGCGTTGGTAATGTTTTAATAATTACATATATACTGTGACTAAGTGACAAGACCATATTTCCCATATTTTTTAAAGGTCCCATGGCATGACAATTTCACTTTATGAGGTTTTTTTAACATTAATATGCGTTCCCCCAGCCTGCCTATGGTCCCCCAGTGGCTAGGAATGGTGATAGGTCTAAACCCAGCCTTGGGTATCCTGCTCTGCCTTTGAGAAAATGAAAGCTCAGATGGGCCGATCTGGAATCTTCTCCTTATGAGGTCATAAGGAGCAAGGTTACCTCCCCTTTCTCTGCTTTGCCCGCTCAGAGAATTTGGCCCACCCATGAGAGAGAGACATCATGGCTTTCAAACGAATAAAGTGGCAATGGTTCAAGGCCAGTGCATTTTTGGTATTTTGGCCAGCTCTCATTTACTGCCAAATATATCTGAGCATAAAAAAAAGGCTGCACCTTTTAGCGCTAACAACAAGAGTTGTGGTTGTTATACTTTAGTTTCGAGCTACATTGCCACTGAGTTACAAATCAAATACTTTGTCTTTTTTACTTTTATGATGTACTGCAGCTGCCCTTGTACTGTTGCATGCAATATGCATACGGTTAGGACCTAGCGGATTATACTACTTCTTCATAACATTGCGCCTTGAACTTTGACCCCTGCACAAAGGATTGGGGGTCTGAATAGCCTACTACAAAATCCGATCAGATGCAGTAGGACATCATTGTATTTTTGGCATACTGCATTTGACATAGTATGTATGTAAACAATACATACTATTATGCCAGAAAAGATCTTTTTCTGGTATGGTAGTATAGGTATTGGAATGCAGTAGCCTATGCTCCTAAAAACTACAACCCCCAATAATATCATACCTTGTTTCTCCATAAAAAAAAAAAAATATACATATTTATAAGAGGTCTTTTACCACGTGAGACATAAGATTGTCATTATATCACTACTTTATATAAACTAGCAGCTACCTACACACAGAAAAGATGTTATGTTAGCAATTACTCACCATTGAGTTGATGAGGGGATACATCATCCAATTAGCCTAAAGGTTTTGTGCAAATTAAAGCAATGAGCTAAACGTGAGTTGTTGTCACTTTTGTTGTAGACTTCTGAAAGTCTACAACAAATCCCGCAACCAAATCGGACACGACTGCTTACTATTACAGGTGTTACATCAAATATCGTTAATTTACTGCAAGCATGGAAGCTAGCGGACTGTTAGCCTATTTAATACGTTGTATGCATAGACAGTATAAAAGAAGTGTTGTTAACCAGACGTAAATTTTTTTTTTAAATCAGTTCCGATAAAGCATAACTCTCACCTTTACGTCTCTTATCGAAGTTTGTTTTTGAGTGTGGGATTGTCTCATTGTTGCCCCTTGTGTCCATTAGCTGTATTAACGTTAACATCCAGCGGGTGGCGTGGCGTTCACCGTAAATTCATCAATATCAGAACAAGAGTGGGGCTAATGATGGGCGGATCTAGACCTAAGAGGCGGGGCTGGATCTGATCAAGCCCCGCCCATTTGGCTCTGCAGCGACCTCCACGCAGACAAACCCATAGATAAATGGACAGACCTGTCTCCTCCATTGGCATATGGTCTCCTCACCAGGGTTGTACCATATGTCAATGGGTTGTACCCATAGACAGTACGGTTGTACCGGGATGTCTTCCGTCCTCCGCCCTCAGGGGGCAGTAACTTATTACGGTTTAGCACACCGGTGAGTCAAAGAAGACATCGCACTAGAAAACGTAGCCTACTCGGACAAGCAGCGAAACAAAGATTAGATTTATGCTTTATCAGACGTGTTTTCAACGGTAGGCCTATGTTTCGGTTTTTAGAAAAGACAAGACAAGAGGATGAAAGTGAACTGGTTGGTATGTCAAATGCACATCCGGTTAACCATCCCAGCTCAGGGCGATGCATATTACGAATCCCACTATGGCCACGCCAAGACCCGCCCTTCAATAGCATTTATTGGCCAGGCGTCCATGAGAACGCAAGGAAACGTAACCCCATTTGTTCAGGTCCTATCCTCTGACCAATCAGCTATCCTAACCTTAACCACTCGAGGTGAAATGCCTAACCCCATGACCCCAACCAATCGAGCTGCTTCGTAGGGCGGGTCTTGGCGTGGCCATAGTGGGATTCGTAATTTGGTAATTTTGCTCCCGGTACGACCATTGACATATGGGTAGGACACCACCACCACCACCACCAAACTATGTTAATGCCTGTTAAACAGCCTGTAAAATCAACCGTCGAGCTGTAGCGGTAAGCATTAGTGCTGTAGCCTCGAGTACTTAATAAACTATTAACTTAACAAACTAAAATGCTAACTCTAGACTATACAGAGAAGTTTACAGAAAATCCATCAGTCATGATGCTGTCTCTTACAATATCTGTAATTTTCAATGTATGGAATTAATACTGTCATATCTGCGTGAATGTATTATGCATATTTAGCTGCATGGTCACAATTGATACTACTGTTATTATTTTAGGGCTGATATGATCCCGCCGTTGCTCATCTGAAAGACTGCTCCTGTGATTTTTTTATTTAGTGAATATACTTTTTATATTTTTATACGTTTGTATGCTCATTGCAGCATACAACCCTACTGGTCCTGCTGCTGTCAAACAACACTACATCCAAAGTGCCTAAACTTGTTGAAATAATCAATAAGATATTTCTGGGTCTGATCTATGTTAAACCAGTTATCAGACATTGCCTTCTGAAAAAAGAACTTCATAATGTTTAGATAACTTATGGTTTAGGTCATGATGACCTAAACCAATGAACTATTTTCCTGTTTATTTTATATTTTTCTGCCTGTGCTCCTTTACTTGGTCACATGAGGGTGCTATGTGCCATGAGGTGCAGTTATGGTAGATGGCGCCGTTAATAATATAAAGGCATCACAGTGCCATGCTGAGCTGCAGAAACTTGGCCCATAAACATTTATTTTTCTTGCATTGCATTTTTTTGTGATACATTAAATGTCTTATACTGAACATAACTATTTAAGGTCTAACCTTTTTCTGATTATTCCTAGTTATATTAGATATGTAATATTAAATGCCCATTCGTCTATAAATCTGTGAGGCATAAGTGTCTGAGATTAGGTCTGCAACCTACATCTAGAAAGGAAATACGTTTTCAGTCAAGGATAATATTGTATCATTTGACAATGTCATAACTGGCTTCCAAGGAGAACTGCGCGGTGGAGGCCGGTTAATAATTCAGATGGTAGAACGTGTTCCTGTAGAAAAGGCCGACCTGTCACTGTGCCACTCTAGTTTTAATCCTGCAGGAGTAAAAACCTGTTTATAAATGGGTGAATCAGGTCTGTGAATATTTAATCGATCATCCGACATAAAAAAAGTGACAAATGTGCTTCATTCAGACAGCAAAAAATGTGATGCATTGATGTTTAAGTCAATGTAAGCAACAGATATAACAAACTCACTTTATTTCTGCTTCAGAGGCAAATGGGTAGTCACAGTTTTAATGTGAAGATAAACTAACTGCAGACAATAGCAGTAAGATACAGACTAACAAATCAACCTATGCCAAGTATGGCATTTTGAATGCTAGGTTTTATCTGAATTTCACCAATCAGAGGTACACTGTGATTGAAAAGAATCCTACGTCCCACAGTAACATGCTCCATTTCTGTAATCAAAATCCTGTGAATAAGCTGAATATTTGAATCTCCGGAAAGAAAAAATGCCCAATAAAAATTAAAGACGCTGTATATAATCTCAAGTGAAAATGTCAAACAGCATGGTAGCTTTGAAGGACAGCTCGGGGCTTTGGAAGGCGGTGAAGGTGTAAACATCTCTGGCCAGTGCAACCCACCCCAAAAATCTATTATAATTTCCTTTACATAAAGACATTTGCACCATAAATAGATGCAGAAAGGGCACAAACTGTTGCAGAAAAAAAAATCACCAGAATATGAAGTGTTTGACATTAAAATTTCAATCTTGCTCAAAAGTGGAACTCTCAATCCCCCTAATGTTGAACCCAGAGTACCGCCCTTGGCTGCACCAATAAATACAGATCAGTGCTCCTCATATACCATCAGCGTTATTGTTCCATACAAGCACTGCTTCAAGGATGTTCATTTGCATCAGGGAAAATAGAAATAAATGCATATTTGGAAGAAAGGCAGCACGTCCTCAGACCTTCAATCTCGTCGTCAGTCCCCCAACACCATCATCACAGCCAGGTGAGCCCCCTGCACACGCCAGGGGTTGTGAAATCTCTGCTGCACGCTCCATCAAATTCCTACATAAGATATGACACTGAGACATTGTATAACCATCTGTTTATGTTTCAGTGTCAAAAGGTGAGGTCCACCTGGGCTGAGGACCACGTTCACAACCAGATACAGCCAACGCAAGTGAAGCCCATGAAGTCTTCACAGAGCTCAGTGGCCATCACAGCTTTCCTGTGGAGGGAAAAACAGAGTTGTACTATTAAAGCAGAGGATGTAAAAATGGATGAAATGTTAATAAAAGGAGGTTAAACTAGCCTGGTTCCTGACCTCTGAATTGCTGCTCACATTTCAGATTGTATCAGTTATCAAATAATAATGGAACAAAATGGTAATTCAGTCTGAATATCACGCTAGAGTTAGGTTAGTTTACCATTTGGAAAATTGCAATGAGGGAGCTTGCATGTTTTTTTATGTCAAACTTGCAATGCAAGCAAGTAGAACAAATTCATCCAAACTAAACAAAGGGACTGGATCTGAATCTTGAAACTTTTATGTTTATCCAAACTTTTACAGCTACAGATGGATGATAAAATTATACTTTAATAATTAAGTCCTATCAATAGATCTAATGACACGCTCCCAAAAAAAGAAACAGTAAATTTAGTGAAAAATGTCACAAGACGTGTGCATATATCTGTTTCGGTATCTTCAACACGATTAGCTGAATGTGGTTAATGGATCATGTGGAACAGAAAATGTGGTTAAATGTAATGCAGTTAAATGGGATGGCTAAAATTAGTTAAACAAAAAGCTGCAGGGACAGCTAGTAAATTAGTTGAATAACTGCATTTCACATTTGTTTCAAACCTTGATAAACACCTCATTTAGAAAAAAAGTAGAATAAAAATAATTTGCATTCCACTAAAACATTTATTAAAGTTTATTTCATGGAATATCAAACAGCTGACTTCAGCTTTGTGTCCCTAACTATTTGCTCCAATAAATCTTGACTTTGCACTTCTCTAGTACCTCTGGAGGGGAGAATACTGGCAGACAGTTCAAACCACTTGCCTAAAACAAAACACACATAGCAGGTTAAGACTGGTGCATGCGATTCCAGTCGATCCGGGCAACCGAACAATTATGAGGTTGGGAGAAAACACTCACATGCACAAACAGAGACCTACCCAGGCCTTTTCCCATCTTTTTAACAGTTGCTCATGCTCTGTGA
Source organism: Perca flavescens (assembly GCF_004354835.1). Lineage (NCBI taxonomy): Eukaryota > Metazoa > Chordata > Actinopteri > Perciformes > Percidae > Perca > Perca flavescens. Next base: position 20,874,473 of record NC_041346.1, on the reverse strand, counting down.
GTGCACCTCTCCATTGGTTCAAATCCCTGGATGGAATGCTCTCCTCATCTGTCAAATAACAACATCTTTAATGGACATAATGGCAGCGGCATCGCTGACAACTCTATTACCTCTCTACATGCATTACTCACAAAACTAGGTTTTAATACACATATTGTCAAGACAGACCGAACCATAATGTTCTACACACTGGACATTTTTCTCAGCCATACAAGCATCAGGTCCAGATACCTCCAATAGTGAGGCGGAGGTCCACCTCAGACACGTCATTTCCCGTGCTGGCCTCAGCGACACAGTTGTAACGTGCGTCCTTGATCAGCGGCCCCTCCCGGAGCCAGCTGCTCACTAGTACCTTCCTCTGACCCAATGGCCGGCGGTACTCCATTATGGGGGTGTCCAGACTGTGCCCATTTATTAGCCAGTGAATGTGGACATCACTGGGACCTGAGGGACAGAAGAGGACTTCATGTTGACCCCCCCCCGAAGACCGAGACACTGACACGCCACGTAGACATACTGTGCAGGACGGAGAAATACTTGCCTTTGGTAGGTCCGTGTGGGGTTCAAGTTCCAATGAACAGTTTGAGGTGTGACTGAATATACATGCAGTGCAAAAGTATTCAGTATGTATAATGCCTGATCTCAGTGGTTATTGAACAGGCAGAGTCACGGATGAAACCAGATTTACGGAGTTGTATGTAGTTTGCATAGAATTTATATAATTTGAATTCATCACAAGATTAACATTTTTCTGTATTTATTTTCAGTATATGCAACAGGATCCTAATGTTTGGGCCACATATACTAGTTTTCTTTAGTCTTTTTTGCCATTATTATCCCTAATGAGTCCACATTGCTTAAAAATAAAAATAAAAAATAAAAAAATAAAATAGTGAAGACTGAAGTCAAAAATGTAAGAAAACAAACCAGTGTTGAAAACATTTGACAATATTTATTTAGCCTCCCTACCAAGAGCAATAGTCCCAAAATGTCTCCTAGATTTATGTACATCTTCAAATGGTATTTTTCCATATATACAAATATATTTACACTTGTTTACAGGCACAAAAAAAGATCCAGATAAAGTATTGAGATGTAAGACATTTGAGCCTGCAATAACACCCTGGATAAAAAAAAAGGATCCACTTTTAAATTGGACACGTTTCATGTCAGACTGCTGTTACATAATACTATACACAAAACTGTACCGTAGAATTGAGAATTGTGAGACAACCGGATCACTGAGAGGTTGACAGTTTAATATCGAATCGTAATACCAGACACCTAAAATGGAGATGCACAGTTCTCCGCGAGTCCCACACCTTGAAGCAAAGGGCTGGCTTGTTTTAAACAAATCCAGAAACACACACACACACACACACGCACACACTTATGTTTGGGACATGGCAACATGCAACATGCAGAAAGGAGAGAGAATGAATGAAAAAAAAGGAGGGTTAGAAAGTGAGAGGAATAGGTTTCCAGTTCAGGAGGTGTGAGCCGAGTCAATGTCACAGACACCACTCACCCAAGGCCAGGCAGAAGAGCAGGAAGGCCTCCTGGGCATGAACCCCCCAGGCCTGGTCCTTCAGCAGGGGAGGCAACAGTCTCACCTCTGCCTCCCGGGCCTCCACACTGTGGGGCTTGGTGGAGGAAGAAGTGGAAGAATAGAAGGAGGAAGAGGAGGAGGAAGGAAGGGCAGAGGGAGTACTACTTCCAGAGGAGGACAGGGAAGATGAAGTGTCGGCAGGAGAGGAGGCTGTGAAGGAGGGAGTGATGGGAAAAGAGTATTGAGGAAAATAGGAAATCTAAACACGGGGTGACATGCAAAACAGACAAGAGGGACACTAACGGGCTAGAATCTTAATAAACTAATCTGCTGCAATAAATAAAATAAAAACCAATGAGGAAGATCACAACTACTTACACAGTAGACAAAACATTACCACAGACATGACTCATCTTAAATAATAATTATCAAAAAATATTCTAAAACTGAAAGCTTCATTAAAAATACAAAATAAAATTAATTTTAAGATGGTTTCCACAGCTGGTTTAGAAAAAGAACAACCGATGATTGATATTTTCAAGCATCACGTCGTATTTATGTTATGAGATCACATAAGGGAAAAATGGCTAGTAGAGGTTAATCCACAGGACCATCAGAGTTGTATCAATGTAGGAATGTCAACTTCACAAAAAAGAAAAATGAAATACAGAGATACTCAACATTGTCACTTAAAGACAACAGGTTTGATTTATTCCAGCATTTTTCTATCATGCAAGTCGCCGCTTGCACACTGTTTTTTTTCTGACCTTCAAAGCGTCTATTGCCACCTCACTGGGTGAGAATAAGGGCCACATACCGGGTGCTGCAGATGGCAACACTGGACAACAAAGCTAGGCTATAACGTACTGAGCAAATCTTCCCTGAGAAATAACTGTAATGATGAAGCATTTACCTAAGTCCAACAGCCGACACGTTACTTCGAGAAAAAAAAGATGCAAAAGCTTCAAGAGATTATATTTTACCCAGGCTTTACAAAAAAACATGACTCCAATTTGGAAAACACCAAGGTAACTTACCAATTTGGTAAACAATGTTTCCAATTTGGAATTTAAGAAATAGCTTTTCTTGCTGGACTAAGCTGTGAGAGTGCAGCTTCTGTGAATACAGTGTTTGCATTATCATGATAAGCCCTACATCAGGAGTTAAATCGCCACGAACAATGCCTGGCTTAGGCCTTGTGATGATTAAACTTCATGTGATGCTGTACACTGAACATACTTCTATATAGGAGGAAACCATTTTGACTTGTAAGTTGTGGGAAGATGCAGCAAGAGAGTGTTGATCCCCTCTAAAATAGTCTCTATGCTGAGAGAAACGAAAGCTTCTGGCTAGCAGTAAGGTTAATCTGCATCTGCAAACTGGATGGGCTGAGATTCACATTCCACATCAAAGGGTTTCTCCTGGGACGGGCTGTCGTCTCCAAAAGTGTGAGAGGGGATTTGACCGTTGCCACACTCAGGCTCAGTCTCATACCCGGTGTCACGGAGCGCCCGGAGGTTTTGAGTGGTTTGGCTGCCGTTCTGCGTCAGCTGCTCCTTCATGTTAGTTTTGTCAGTTGCAGATGCCTCCATCATTAGACCTTCCTCACAGTCCCGATACTCAGGCTGATCGGCGCTCTTGTGACTGCCCACCAGAGCAGCTCGCAGCCGCAGACAGGGAGCTGGAAGAAACTGCATGTAGCAGTTGTACACCAACGCGGCCAGGAAGAGGAGGAAAAACAGGAGGAAGAGGAAGAGGAGGGCCATGCTGTTGTTGTGCTGCAAATACTCTGCCGCTGGGTCCTGGCTGTCGGGGCGCGGAGAGTTGGAGCTCGGGGGAAGACGCTGCTTTGACAGGAACTTGATTGTGCTGCTGAGCGGCGGGGTTAGTGATGAGTCAGTTTGGGGTGGAGAGGTGAATTGGACTGTGGCTGTGAAGCTGGGAGGGGCAAGGGCCGACGTTAGTAGGGCTCTGTCTGTCTTACCGTTACCTTCAGCTGCACGTGTGCTAGAGGTCTCCTGGCTGCCGAGGGTGGTGGTCACGTGGCCTGCCTGGTGCGGGGCTCTGGGCGGGAGGTCCAGAGTGAGGACATATCCAGCCAGGAGGCGGCTAAAGTTCTTCCCAGCAGCGAGGGCCCATTCCACTGACCAGCACTCATAGTGACCTTGATCCTCTGGACCAACGCTGTAAATAAGGAGGCCGTTTTCGCCTATGAGGTGGAAGCGTGAGGCCTCGGTGAGCACAGAGCCGTTTGATTTCCACATCACCTGGGCTAGGTTGGAGCGGACCAGGCATGGCAGCTCAGCAGAGCTCCCTGGTTTCACGGTCACACTCTGGTAGTCCTTCAGAGACAGACCTGACGCTACGAGGCAAAACAGAGAGAAAGTAATGACTTTTGGGCCTAGCGAGAGGCTTAGTGTATCCTGCTAAGAACACATGTCCAGCAGAGGACACTCATACAACCTATCTTACATTTAGAATTGTGATATTTAATATTCATTCAGCTCAACTCAAATGTAGCCTTTAGGATAAAAACACAGCATTCAAGTCATGTTATTAGGATAATCAGTATGCAGGGGTTTTACATTCAATTATGTGTTAGTAGGCCGTATGTGAGCATGTTGAACCCTACCTGAAGGACACTTGTCTGCGTCACCATTCAGGCTCTGGATTAGCTTCCTGAAAAAAAACAAAGCATTATTTTCATAGCTATCTAAAATATGCCCACGCACAATGAATCTAGAGGCAGTATAGCAGGTCAAACTGGATGGAGTACCAGTAAAGACGCATCTCGATGGTTGTTTTAGTTTCGAGTACAGGTATGTAGAAAAAAAAAAAAAAAAAGCTTACCTAAGCTGTTGGCTGGGGGCATCAAAGATATTGACACAGGCAGCAGTGTGAGGGTCCCAGGCACAGTATGGGTCTCGAGCCAGGACACAGTCCTCACAGGACAGATACCGGCCACAGAAGGCTGTGGGTGACTGGACTACACCCGAGTCTGAACCAGCGTACAGGGATCGTGTCTATGGAAGCACAAGGTTGTCCATGTAAATATGCCAAAGAAAGAGTGCATTACAAAAGAAATACACTTATAGATCACTCTGGAATTTTACTAGGTCCTCAACCATACACAAATCTACACATCACTTTAAAAAAGGTAAATCAGCACAACTGCTGTCTGCACAAGTCCAAAATACAAACTCCAGACAACCATAAACAAGCCACAGTAACGATAAAACGTGCAGTCTCATCTGATTGACAGAACTGCTGGTCATGCCATCTTCTTGGTAAATTCCTATCATGAGTTTTTTTCACAGCAGAGTAAGCACATCAGAAAAACGTGCAAACACACACACTTGTAAGTATGTGTGAGGGTTGACTAACAACAACACCTCTCTGTATAATGCCTCCCCGTTTAACAGCACCACAAACGACACCCTCCAAAATGATCACACAGTTGAATCAACACCTCAACAAAAACTGAACATTTGCATGAATGCATTAGACTGCAACGGTTTTAACTACATAACTACGTATTTTATCAATTAAACTGGCAACTGAGTGCAGTATACCAACACAGACACACTGCCTGTCTATGTGCAGTGTATATCTGCTGAGCTCAAAACACATTTTCTAATTCTTGTGTTGCAGGTGTCTCTTTACTACTACTCTAACGGATACTACAGTTAGTATCCGTTAGAGTGAAGCCACTGACCTCAGAGGACAGCAGCAGGTTCTTGATGGACTCAGCGTTCTTCAGGAGCTGGATCTCCTCCACAATGTGCACTTCTCCTCCATACACCACTGACTTGTGCAAGACTCCCTTATCTAAAAGGTGAGAATGGTAAAATTTTAATCATTCAGCCAAGGAAGAAGCCAGATCAGCCTTTTAAAAACAAAAGATGACAATACAGGATGTAGTGAATTAGGTAACACTTTACTTGATGGTATCTACATAAGAGTGACATGACACTGTCATGAACACATTAACTCTAACCCTAACTCTAACCATGACAAAAAACAAATGACACTTCATGACAGAAGCGTTATGTCATAAACATTTATGACTTTATAATGTTTATGACACGTTCATAACAGTGTCATGTCACTCTTATGTAGATACCTTCAAGTAAAGCGTAACCCTGAATTATCAGTACACGCAGCCGATCAGTTGAATGGTATCAGATGTACTCAGACTGATCAGTTTCTCTCCCTTGTCTATTTTACCATATTGTGCTCTGTCTATGCCACTTTTCATTGGTGTTGTAAACAGACATTAACCACAATTATTTTGTGTTGAGACATGGCTTTTAAAAACTTAATTATTTTGAACTGTAAAATGAAAAATGTCCAATGGCAGCTTGGATAAAATAAACATTGTACTGGGGCACTGTATCAGCACAGAGTACTTATAAATCAGTAACTCATCAATAAACTTGATGAGGAAAACCTTATTTATACCTAGACTAAATTTGAAATGTATATTAATAACTAATGTGTTCTTACCCGTTCCAGTGAAGATGACGTCGTAAATGTTCCCATCGAGTGCACGGACCCTCTCCACAACGATCTGAGTGTAGTTGACGTCTTTGGTGATGAGGCGAGGCCCGTTGCCGATGGGCAGGACGGGGTCCTCCAGCAGGGGGTGGTCCTTAACAAACTGAAGGGTCTTGTCTGGCAGGTGGAGAGAGCTGCTGATGTTCTGCCGTCGCATCAGGTTGTTAATACACTGGTGGAGGAAAAAGGCAGGCAAGAGACATTAAATATTTTATTATCAAGTATGTTCACACCCGTCTGTATTAAAAACAACCCGAGACAAGCACTGGAATAAACTGGTTTCTTCCCTATCTATTCATTTTCGTTTTACATCTGCATTGTTATTGCACAATAAAGCATTTCCTGGATAGTTTGCCAAGCATTTACACAAAACTGAGCTCAGGTCTTAATTATTGGAGCTGTGTTAAAAGGTACTTACTGCTCCAGGACGTGGAGAAGGAGTGATGCCGTTGTAACGTACCCACTTGGTGTGGGACTGCTCCACTGTGGCCTTCTGCATGTACTTGCCCTTGGAAAAGACTTCTTCCACAGCTGTCATGTTGTAAGCGCACACTGCTGACAGGCCCACGTTACCCCTGGGGGAAGAGAATGATTTGGGGGAGGGAAGATAGGTGAATTTAAAAAGGACATGCATTATATTGACATATTTTCCCTTTTCTGACCCCTACTGATCCCCTTCTCAAGATCTTCAAATCACTCACCACTGGGAGGTGAAGACCCCGTAGATGACTGTGTCCCTCCAGTCTGCCCCCTTCAGGATGAAGACATCATGTACTACGTTGAAAACAAAGTTGAGCTCAGGCATGGAGCACACCAGCTTGGCTTTCAGGAAGGACGTCCATTTCTTCTGCAAAGTGCGCTGCCCCCCGAGGTCGCCCTGTGGGAGAGAGGTTTATCAGCACATTAGGCGGTGCAGGGAGAGAGGGAGAGGAAATAAGGAGTGGGAAGAGGGAGAGGGAATGGCAGGCGTAAGAATGTGTGCCAGGGTGTATTTTCCACTGGGGGATGCAGGGAACATGTCACCATTGCTTTTCTAAATCTTATTTTTGTCTGAGTGCTTGGCAGATATAGCTTTTTGGTTAACATCTATTGTTTACAGTTAATATTCTCCTTAAAAAGACGCTAAAATTGAACATTAGTTAAAGAAGAAGACAGTAAAGCACAGAGCTCTTTGTAGTAAAGATGCAAATAAAACATCAACTATCAGACAGTATCAAAACTATTTATAGGATTTTAAGATGGGTTAAAGCATAACAACACAAGCTTTAGGGGTTTCTATAGCATTTCTATTTTGTGTTATAACAACATTAAAACTAAATTATAACAAAGTTAGCCAATTTTACCTTTTGATAAATATAGTTTTTCTTCACCAAACATCCACCCTTGAGTGTGCGTACAATTGATTCAACAGCTGTTAGTCTGATATATGATGAAATTAACGGCTGCGTCTTGTTTCAAATTAGTCTCCTGGCTTTTACGGGAACATATAAATTGTATCACAGTTTATTACTATTAGATCCTTTCTGGGAGCAGTTTTGGCAATTAGTAGGGATATGGGGAAACGTCAGATATACATGTAACCGACTTGTGAATAATGCCTGAATAGCTGCTCACTAAAACATCTTTAAGATCTTTAATTGGGACATTTTGCATAAAAATCCCTGGATTAGTAAAGTGAAATTTTTTTTTTTTCTATAAACAGATGACAATGATAATTATGATGCTCAGGGTAAATAGTTCCTGATGTAAGGGGAGAGAGTCTGTTGAAGTTTGGTACAAAGCTAAAAATCTCATAAAAAAAAAAAAAGTCATATAAACTTAACTACAGTGTAGAGCCAGAGTTTGTTGTGTGATTTTGGTGAGGCTGAAAAAAATATTTTCATGCCAACTATTTTTATTATTATTTATTTTATTTTTATTTTATTATTTTAATTCAAGGGAACACAATTTATAGATAGATGATTCACTGCTTCAACATTATTTTTCTAAGTCAATGGGCTGGGCACTTGTTATGTGCAGGGCACCATAAATAACATAACTGACTGTAGTTGATTTGTATCAGGATATGAGCTCAGGTCAGATGAAGAGAAGAGATACATAATGGAAGGAGGGAGAAGGACACGCACACACAGACAGCAGGTGGATTGGGGCTAAAGAGGGTTGCTGCTGGTATGTGCAGATGGTACATGACGTGTACTGACCTTACAGACGCGTGCCACCCGGGGGATGAGCAGCTTGCCAAAGAATTCATACTCCACTGACACCTCGGTGAAGAAGTAGTAGATTTTATCGTCCTCGCCATCTACTCTGTTTCTCCCTTCACTAATCACATCAGCAAACACAAAACTGGGCTCTGCAAGAAAAGCAGGGAGGAGAAAGAGGGAGAGAAAGGTATTGGTAAAGAAAGTCTAGGAGGATTGATCTGCTAGTGTGAAAGCCTCATTGTGTTCCTGCTGCAATAACGCCCTCTCACACACACCTTATTTTTCACGAGCTACTTGATCCAATTTCTGGAGGTCTAAAGGTTCAAAAATATTACGTTTATGAGCTTCAATTATTGATATGAAAGAAAGGGGAAAATTCAACTCCTGAAATTGACGTGATGCGAGAAGATCAGTCAGTCAGTCAACTTGCCGTTGTACCGTGGTGATACATAGTGGAGAATCTTTTATCTCATCAACAATTTAATGTTGGCCCGATATCAAGTTCCTCAAAGAATTTAAATGAATTAGCAACAGCCGATATAACCTACTGCTGTAGTTTGCAATTGTATTTGGTGAAAGCGACAGTCAGCGCCGGATACAAATGAGAAGCTACTACCTGAATGTTTTGTACTCTGGTCTCTCTTGTGCTCTTTGCTAATGAGAAAGAGCCAAATCTGTGTAATTAGTCAACCTCAGCACCTGAACTCCGAGTCACCAATACACCAATCGAGTGCAAACAAATCATTTTACACATTGTCACACTGTAATTTTCACTCGCATCTGGGAGCGAAATGCTCGCACAGTAGGATGTCTTAAAAGAGGGCAGCGCTGCAACACCAGCAGGCTGAGGTGGACGAAAGGATCAGATTACGGTCCGTTTTGATTTGAGTCAATACTGATCCAGTAAAACAAGTCTTGATCGGCCAAGATACCGATCCTTAGGTTCGGCTCGGGGCATCTCTACTAGGCACAAAATCTCCGTTACTTTATTCAAGATGTTCACTTGTCACATATTGTCCCAACTCACCATTGAGCCATGATGTGGAGTACTCTGTCCTCAGCAGGGACTGGGATGGAGAGTACCTGGAAATAATCGGTTCACTGCCTAAGAAGTTATAAGCTGTCCCTGAGTACAGCTCTCCATCTGATGGAAAAACAGGGAATAAAAAAAACAACAACAAATTGTTTCATTGTCCAGCGAGTCCATTTTGCCTTCCAAAAAAACAAGAGATTATTGGGGATTATTATGCATTTTTACAGCGGGGCTGACAACCAAAAGAGCTCTTTGTGAAATGACATAAAACTGGCCCCAACTCACCAACCATGACGGTTGTAAAGCTTTGTGACGGGTCAAAAGAGCACTTTCCCCGGCCATCTTCAGGCCGACCGCCCAACGAAAAGTCAGCGAGGTTCTGAAGGAAGTTCAGGATTAAATTTCAGTTAAAAGGTTGCTGCGATGATTGGTGAGCCCAAGCACATGTTTATTTGTGGCCATGAGCATGAACCTACCAAGTGGTCACACTGAGGCTGAAAGGCGTGCGTGCCGCAGACATACAGCTGCTCGTCGTCTACGACTTGGAGCACTCGAATGTAGTTTAGACAATCCCTCTGGAAAGCAACAATCAAACAAATTAGAACACACTGATATTTCATAATAGACTTATTTATATCACTAAAACGAGTGACTCTGACACTGTAGTAATAAACATTAATTATTGAACAGACCTCTCTTGATTTTCCTTTTTGAGTGCACATCAACATGTGATTTTCTGCAACTGTCCACTGAACCTTAAAATGGTTAAAAAAAAGAAAGAAAAAAAACTCAGAATTCAATTTTTACAATTTAAAATTTTCTCTGGTTTTCACAAATCTTATTCGCGTTTCGATACCTTGTTGTGTTTGACCGTCACATTCTTCTTGCTGAGCTCAAAGATTGCCTCCCTGGCACCCACATACAGCGCATCTCTTTTCTCACTCAGCAACAGCGTGGAGTAGTTGAAGATCGCAGGCTCTGAAAACTCCATCAGATCTAAATCTGAGCATAAAACCATTGGAAAAATTAATTTAACATTCGTAAAAGGTTTTACTTAACATGTGTATTCAACGGTATTGAGAATTGAATTTAAAGCTGCTATAATAAATATTTTTATAGTAACAATGGATCAAATGACTATGTGTAATGTGAAAAGGGTCACTTGTAGTGATAAACCCACAGATAATTATCCCCAAACTCCACCACAACCATAATATTGGTTTTACATTAATCAGGTGGCGAGAAACACGCTTTTCAAATGAATGCTAATGTTGCTACACGTCTGCTCAATGTGTAAGTTCCTCATAATAACTTTATTAGCTAATAATAGGTCAGTGTTGTGTTTACAGCTTGCCCCCAAGAGGCCAAAAAACAGTTAATGCAGGTTTAAGTTCATCTGGAGTAAACCGGTAAATATCAACAATGTCAACTTTTTGTTGGTGACAGATGTGACAGCCTGTGAATAAAAGATACCGAAACACTTTAGAGGCTGAATCTTCAAACGTAGATGTTTGAGACACGTTTCTGCCTCTCCGAGTGAGTGGGTCTCTTGTTATACTGAGTGTTGTGATTGATGGCAAACCCAGCGGAGCGCTTGTGTCTGGCAGGCTTTGGTTGTGCCAGGTGCACGTAGGTTCGGGTTGCAGGTGCCTGGACATAAACACCACAATGATGAAAGCAAATACCCTCACTGATTGACTGAAACAGTGACTGTGCCACAGTGAGCGGAGAAAACTTTGTTAAGGGGTGAGCTGCGCTGGTTCTCACAGAGTTACTGGAGCCATTTATGTAAATGGCAGTGTGCAAACAGCACTACCATCAGATGCCTCAACGCTCTAACTTGAGACCTGTGGACAGACTGAGGTTAGTCTGAGAAATCAGGTGTCCCCTAACTATCTATTGTGAAACTTAAGTTGAAAGAGTTCTCTATATTTTTAAGACTGTGTATGCTCATAAATACCAAGTCAGACTAACAAGTAGGACTTCCTTAAACTGAGTGCCTGCAGACTCTCTGTGACTCAAGCATGGTTTCAATTTAAAATCAGCCCAGGGGTTTCAAAAGAACATTTACCAGAAATGGTTTAGATTTCGGAGGATGGGGTTTACTGTAAAAAGGACACAGAAATATACAAACAAACCTTTAATAAGAACTAATATATTAAATATTAGATTAGTTGATACATTTATAATGATACATTTATAATGTATCAACTAAGAGAAGCAAAAGAATAACAAACGGCAATTCAGTTACCACAGCCAAAATATTTGTTGTATTTTATGTATTAATATTAGTAGTAGTATGGGATCACGTGTGCCATAATTAGCAAATGTTTGGCATTTTTACCTAATGAATGGTGAAAACCTTAAACAAATGTATCTTTCAGTCAATTAACAGATCTCCCAGAAATACTGTATGACTCCCCAAGGCTTACCTTGGTGTCTCCAAGAGGTTCGAGGCACAGCGTGGGGTCCATGGGTGGAGACCTCTAGGAGCAGCCCCAGAAACACTCCCAGCACGCCAAATCCCATATTAGACTCGGATAACTTCGGAACTGTAAAGTTTCCTCTGCAAGGCAAAAAATTTAAAGCAAAACAGTCAAACCTGACCTCTTTTACACGGATGTAGAAATAAACAAGTTCCTCACAGGCAGATCTTATCATGCAGCACAGACACTAAAAAGGGGGCCGGCATCAAATCAACTTCCTTCATACTGAAAGCTGGCAAGACAGATTTATCCTCTTTAGTATCGCTTAGGAGGTTAGTAAAGCATGTCACACGCATTTGAATAAAATCAATTGACAAAGATATTTGGGACAGAAACTGCACAATAAACAAACACAAATATAAACAATTCATATTTTCATTTGTGAAAAACAGATATTTCTCATGTGAAGACATGTAAAAAATTAAAAGTTCAGACACTAGAGCGGCAAATATTAAGTCAATTGGTGATGACAACAACTACTACTACTATGCTACTCATGTCCTTTCTCCTTCATGCTTTTGAATCAGCGGTGGTATTGTTTAACACACCACAAAAAAATAAACTCTTCGCTAGAGTTCAGAAACAGACATTTGCAATTTCCATCCTTTCATTACAGTGTTCCCCTAAATGCTCTCAAATAAATGACTAGTTGCTTTTGGAACTTTTTTAACATTTCAGAAATGTTAAATAAAGCAGGAAAACAGATGGATGTGAAGTCCCATGTGAATGAAGAATCAGACCAGGGGCAGTGAGGAGGAAAGAGAGGGAGGGCTGCAGCACATGATGAGGGCCTGAACTAACATGACTTACAGTGGCAGAAAGACACAGACACACACACAGACACACAGACACACACACACACACACACACACACACACACACACACACACACACACACACACACACACACACACACACACACACACACACACACACACACACACACACACACACACACGCTCTATTAACAGTGCAGTTAATGTAGTGCGTTCTATGGCCACTGTTTTGACAATTCAGTTGATTGTTGGTATGTGCGTTATTATGCAACAACTTGCCACCTCGGGAGAAAAAGAAATAAAAAAAAAAATCACTTTTTGAAAACGTATTATTCTGCGCTGCACTATGGTTGAGACATACTAATAGGTGTATCCGTTTGCCTCGGGTGATGATGACGACAATGACAATGATGACAGCATTCCTGGTAGCCATCAGCGCTTATCAGAAGCGGATGTCGTTTTCCATTTATCCAATTTGTGAAGCATTGTGATCTTTTTGCCTTTCAACAGCTCTCTCCTGGTACATTCACATCAGGATGCGTGCGATAAGGACTCCATTATGCTGCTCTGTGCCATTTGAGAAAGCGTTTCAGCGGATCAATCATGACATGTACAAAACAATGTCACTGTTGTCACAATAAAAATTTAGGACGAGTACATGACTATCTTGAAATGCTGTGCATTTTATTTTGGAAGTGATGCATCTCAAATATAGAAGATTCAGTCACTATAGCTAATATTTTTGTACTTTCAGTCACTAATTTTTATCTAAAATGGTGATATTCTCTGGTTGAAAAAAAACATTTCAAGTCGCCTGTTTCAGGTCAGCAGAAAAGCTGGGGGGGAAAAAGCTCATGCTTTAAAGCTTAAGTAAAATATTAAAATAAATCTCTAAATCTGTTCTCAATCCTGCTTGCAATACATGCCAAATTTACTGCAATGCGGGGCACATGAAAAATAATCTTTAGGTCAATTTTCATGGCCATCAACCAAATTCATTCTAACACGGTCAGAAGAATTACCTTCTTTTGCTTTGTCAATATTATCAACAATGAAATGGTATTAACTCATAAAGTGATTAACTGACATCATTCAATTGTAAGATTCAAGTGCTTCCTGTCTCTTGATCCAATCATGTGAAAGGGGCAGCATGGGACGTGTCAGCACAACTGCAGCTTTGCACCCTGACTTTTCTCTCGTTTAACACAACTGAAGTTATTTTTTATAATATCGGAGAGGACTCTGAAGGCCAGGTGGCTGTGGTCAGTCAGCTGCATGCAGTTCTCTGAGGAAGTAAAGTGATCTGGCACAGATCAGGTTATTCTGGTTTTTTACAACGTGTTCAAAAGCAGCTTAAATACCCGCAGCACGCCTCCGCAAAATGGGTGGGCCAGCGAGACAAAGAAGGGGATAAAAAGGTTATCGGATGTCTTGTAAGATGAGGATTTAGATAACAAAAGTTTTCTCTCACAGAAACCAACAGGCAGTCTCACTCATCTCTCTCTCATATTACAGTAATATGGATTTAAGTATTCAAGCTACTGAAAGGAACGGTGTTCATTTAAAGTGGCTGAAGGAAGACCTAGTGAATAGAATTGACATAAAAGATAGGATCTTACAAGGAAAATGTAAAGTTTTTTTTTTCTTTTTTTAATTAGGTCATTTGTCCTCATTTAAGATTTTCTAACCAAAATTACAGAACAAACGATACGACTACAAGAAAAATAAATCACTGTCAACCACTTTTTGGTGACCTAGTAGCACCGTTATGGCTCAGCCTACTCAAATATAGGTTAGTAATCAGTTAGACGAGGGGGAGATATATCATGTAGCACAGAACATTCAGACAATCAATGAGGGCCACCACAGCTAGAGAAAAAGGGAGAGAACGATAATTAATTATTGATATGGTTGTAAATAAGAATAAATTACCCCAGAGGTATGACCCTCCTAACACCAGGAGTTTTTGTCAGGGTTTCCATCCCGGCTACAGCCCGAGCCATGGACTCCACTCTGCTAAAGAGCAGGTCAAACATACAAGGACCTATTGTTTGCTGAAGATGAGGGTAGCCTCCACTCCACTCCACCCCCATGCCCCAATCACATCCACATCATCACTGCAGAGTGGGCAACAATGAACAGAGAGAGAGAGAGAAGGGAGGGAGGACAGAGAGCGAAGGAGAGAGAAAAGCATCACTTCTCCCACTCATCCAGTTCTTTTACAGTCTCGCCAATCTAAATGCCAGGACAGCTTAGCCCTGAGCCGCGCCAGTGTTTTCAAAGATCACACAAGCCCATGAGATCTAGGTCTGGAAGCATCCCATAAAAGATGATCCATAAACTGTCTGATGACGGCAGGAGAAACTGTTAAACAGAGACAGGGAGAAAGAAAGGGAGTGACGTAGGCACAGTGTGAATGGAGAAGATAACAATACTGAATCCATGATGAAAACCCCAGACGGACTAAATTTCTCTCTGTTTTTGGCTTCTTTCCTATAGCTGCACGCTGCATAAATAAAAGCCTCAAACTAGATTCATCCCTCTATCAATCTTACCACTCTGAGACCCATCAAGGGCAAAGCTTTTTTTTTTTTAAAAAGCGTTACAGTAGCTACAGAGCAAACTGGCAGCTACCCTATACTGCTGAGAGCTTTAGAGGAGTGGCCACACTAGCCTGGGATATTTAAGACGGTGACCATGCTGGCAGGTCTCTTTGAGCCCTTTGTGTTCCTCGCTCAGCTCCTTTGGCTGAGCAGGGAGGTTGACACCTGCTTGGGGCCTTGGGGTTCCCAGCACTGTGCTGTTAACTGGGCACAGACATTGGCAGGCTGCCCACCGAGGACAGGGCGCAGAGAGGGGGGAAACTGGAGCTCTGCCTATCTGTGCACAACAACTGTGAATGTGTTAGTGAGTATGAGAGTAAGAGAAAAAAGTTGATCTGGAAAGTGGTTTAATGACTTTATGCAACACTAATCATTAGGGGTGTGCCAACCATTTCATTTTAATTGAGGATGGTCATCAGAATAAATCACGGTATAACCAGATTTAACAGCTGGGTGGGGGGTTTGCAGCTACGCACTTGTTTTTCCTTTCCTTACACACCATTAGCTAATTAAGCATAACCACAATGACAATGAATTACCAAGGCAACCCACTACAACTAGTCTTCCCTAATACGTAATTTATGTACAAAAACAAATATATAGCCAGTTTTAAAAGAAACTAACTTTTAAACTTTAAAAGTTTGTTTGCACTTCTTACTCAAGGCAGAGCAGTGGCCTTAATAATAACTATTTATATAGCACTTTTTCAAACAAAGTGCTTCACAAGACAATAAAATGATAAAAAGATACAGACTGGTATCTAATAGGTAATGTAATAGATGTACAACATGTATCTGCAGGATTGTAAGAAAAGGGGAAATCCTAAAGAAAAACCCACTTAAAATGCTCAGCAAAATGTTGAGGCGGCACAGAAAGTCAACAGACTACAGTGAGAACTGTGATGAAGACGAATACGGACCATTTTGGAGTAAGCTAAAACTTTTGATTCCAAGCAGGTGCTGGAAATATTAAGGAGGACAAGCTGACAGTTATCCTGTGTTGTATAAACCCACCCCTGCATGTTCAGCACACACACACACACACACACACACACACACACACACACACACACACACTCCTGTACGACGCATGCATTTATGCATTTAGTGTTGCACTATTGCTATGAATGGGAGAAATCTGACACTGAACAGTCAATCAAAACTCCTGTTAACCCATTGGGTTGACCATAAATCTGGCTTAAGTGGGAATTGGCACTCCAGCTGTGTTGACGGACTGGCTTCACGCAAATGAATGCAGGGCTCAAGTCGGTCTGAACATGAATTCATTAAGTCATTTGATTTTATTGGTGGTGATTGCCATTCTGTTAAAATAGTGAAAAAGAAAGTGCTTATAGGGAAATAGTTAAAGTAGAATGAAGCTGTATCAACTGAACCAACCGTATGTGACTCAAGGATAAATTCTCTGATGAAATGTTAGGATAGCGGCTTCACCACTTGCCACCTCATTTCCAATGCAGAGAGTGCAGAAAAGAAGCTCCACATCCTGTGAGCAGAGATACAGAGTGTGATGGAGGGTGATGTGAAGTAGTTGGACATTCAGTGCCTGCCAACAACTCCAACCCCTCGCTTCTTTTCCCCTCACTGGCTCTCTTTTCCATGTACTCAGCATCAATGCACAGAGTTGCTCTTCTTCCTTTTGCTGCAGCACGCCAAGAGGCTGCTACTCATTTTCTTCTCAGCTCCATCTGTTGCTATAATACTAACGGTCCTAACCACGCACAAACAAACTGTGTAATGGGAAATGTGCTTTAAGTAGTTCATTTTGTGGAAAGAATGTCTCTTTTGGCAGTACAGAAGGACATTTCCATGCGGCGCTGTGCACTAATCTTTTCTCTTAGTTGCTCACATTCCTCCTAGTGAAAACAACTTCTGCTGTTGTCAAGATGCTGCTTCACACCTCCCTGCAAAGGTTTTAAACTATTGTAAATTCAGCAATTAGGAGAGGGAATTGTTTAACGTGTAACCATCGCAGGTTATTTATATCAAAGAGGGTAGACTAAATAACAGAATCCCTAAAACTGAGTGCATATACCACATTTTGTTGTAGGACTGCTGACTTAATCAACAGGACCATCTGTACGACAGTACCCAGCCAGCTGTGGGAATGGTGATGAAACAGCACTGACAACGTATGCTAATGAGGGTGCTTTGCTGAAGGATTTCTAATAAACCCATCACATAGTTTGACATCATAACTGGTAGGAACGAAATGATCACGGGACGGTCAGTGGATATTGCTGGACAAGATCTAGATGAAAGCGCAGGTCACAGTTGTTAAAAAAAGAAAATAAAGATATTGTGGCCAGTGTATATCCAGGAAAACCAGATATAAAAAATAATAAAATCAGCTTATTTGCAGATATTTGGTAATTTGTTTTTTTAAATCTTTATTTTTTTTGTGTGTCTCAAAGTACTGTTGGTGCTTCTTCCTACAACGGCACTACTGTAGTGTTTCCTCTTGTATTCTCCAAGGGTATATTGTGGGTTATTTGGAGCCAGGCCTGTATGAAAAAGTGAGTGTGCAAGAAAGCCTTCACTTGAAATACAATACTAAGACCGCAGAGAATGACACACTGATGGGGACAGATGTCTGCTCCAATGTCATTTTCAGATTAATGGAGTTTGGCTAGATGTGGCAGAGACTCAAGCACGCTCATATGTGTACACGATAATGCCAACTGGGGGCTTGAAATCCCTCTTATAAGACCAGACAGGGACCAAGACCCCTTCTTAAAATACTGCCAGCTGCACCAGAGTTTTGGGTTGTTTCTCCCCACAGGCTGATGAAATATGTTAGACATTTTGGGTTGACAACTGAGGCTTTCCTGTCTCTCACTACAATACTAAGCTACTGCTATTACAACTTCAGCTGACTATTACACTTCCATCTGATGGTCAGGGCTACAGCCTGTCCCCAGTTTTTGTGCTCCTATAATATTGGCTGTTTTGGAATCCGCCTTCTAGCAGTACGTACTGAGGGCTAGATTTATCAAGCTGTTTGCGCCCGTTTCCAGGCGTTAATTGTTCGCAAAGACTGACTTAACCGATGCGGGCTATTTACAAACAGGGCGCACTTGGGTAAAATCGCAGATTGCCTGCCACATGAGCGAAAAGAGACAAGATGCACTTTCAATATATGCGTTCGTGGGAGGGTCATGGGAGTTCCACCCAAAAAAGGTGTGAGGATACGCGTAACAGCCGAGACACACCAACCAGACGGCCGACCGTCGACAGAAAAGCCAGTCGGAATGATCAGTCGGGTCCCCGACGTCCAAAAAACTGCCTCTGAACACACTGAGGCGACACAGACTTGAGAAACGTAGTACGTCTCCATAGCAGCAGGCGACGCTACGCTGTATTGTTGCCCAATAAATGAAAACCGGCAGCTGATAGGACGAACGCGTCACATGGGCTTGTTTTCTCCAGAAATTCAAAGCCAGACTGTCATGGCGGCTCATTCAGAAAACGATCTCATATTGTACTAAAATAGTTCACTGAAACATGTTTCTGAAAACATTTTAAAGCGAGAAATAGGCCATGCAGTTCCTAAATCTGTCTTCATTTCAGCTCAACAAAGGTCAGTTTAAAAGATTTTCGTGAGAGACTCTAGTCCACTCATTCCGCTCGCCATTTCCGGGTGAGTCCCGACTGCCCTGCCTCCAACTGAACATGTCAGGTCGGCCAAAGTGAAGGCCGACAGCTCCTCAGACGGACGACGGCACGGGAAACACCTAACAGACTCGAGTCACTGACCTCACCAGACTGTCCAACGGCGGATTATCGGCTTGGTGTGTGTCGGGCTTAAAGTGCGCCTAATTATATATTCCGCAGTATTTACAAAGACTGCCAGTAAGAGCGCGCCTCTATTCTGCGAGGGAAATTCTCTGCCTCTTAAAAGCAGGTGTAATCCAGTCGCAAGCGGGTTTCCTCATATATGCCTCCTGGGGAAATGGCAGCAATAATCCGAGCAAGTCGAAGATAGGCCAAGCTGAAAAGATTTTTGCCACAAGGATCACACTTTTTCAGTGGCGTGAACACAAATTCATTAAGCGTTACAGATTAAGCAGCCATGCAATATTAACGTTACTGTAAGAAATCAAAGATGACATTGAATCTCCGTTCACATTCCATTCCAGCAGTTATTAAACTCCTCACAATACATTACAAATATTGGCATCAGGATCATTTTAAACAGTCACAGCAGTGGGAATATCACAGTCTGCACTCAGCCATATCATTGCACCAGTACCGATTTGCTACAGCGCAATTTACAGTATAGTGGGTGGAGAAAGGTGACGATTACCCAATGAACTTTGATAGGATGTAGTAGGCAGTTTTGAATACAGCCCTTGTCTGACTCATGATGGAGATCAAAATCAATACAGCAGAACCAGAGATGATATCTTTTTTTATTCAACACTTTCTTCTTCCTTGTCAAAACTTGGTGCCTACATTACCTACAATGCAACTCAAGCGCAAACAGTTACGCCAGTAGCAGCTAATGTATCCTTGAGCTGCTAGCCTCAAACGGAGATGAAGAGCGGGCTACAGGGGTCTGGTAACCGTTTCCTCCATAACCCCAGATTTGTTGTTGTTGTTTTCAAACCTGTAATCTTCAGTCCCAAACGACACCAAGTGACATCAGGCTATTTACAACTAGGATGAGTAAGATTGGGGAAGTTCCTCTTACTTTCAAGTCTTATTTGCTTAATTTCTCAAGCTGTCTGGATAAATCAACATGCACCAGTTCAGCCTGCAGCTGTGGTCCACGACCAAACCATCTGGAATTCACTTAAGATAGACATCAGCCTTCAGTCGTGAGGTGCAAAGCCACCGTGTCAAAGCCACATCATGTTAACACAAAGTCATCTGAAAGCCAGTGAACAGCTGACAGACCTGCACTGCACAGCGGACTGTTCATACAGAGAAAATCATCTGAAAACTGTGACAGCTGATCC
The DNA here is from genome assembly GCF_004354835.1 of Perca flavescens. NCBI lineage: Eukaryota > Metazoa > Chordata > Actinopteri > Perciformes > Percidae > Perca > Perca flavescens. The sequence continues at coordinate 20,854,287 of NC_041346.1, read as the reverse complement.
AGCAGTCATTGTACATTATCCATGGTGAGCTCACTGGATGACAGATGGGAGGAAAACTTTTAAAAAGCCAGATCAAGGATTAACAGCATTATCCACTAGACTCATTAATTCACATCTACATTTAAGGCTGAATGATGACAAGGGGCACATGCTGCTCATTTATGGTGCAGGCTGGACACAGAAGCTACCTCGGGATATACTGAAATGAAGTAGGTAAAATTAAGATATAGGTAAACCATCAATGACAACCCAAATGTCTATTGAGGAAAAGAGCTTGTGTGAAGGCAACACTACACAGGGGATGTTAAATGGAAACCCTTCTATATAATTACTAGTTGTAGGGCCCCTGCTGAGCTAGCATGTCGACTTAAAGTGGCCGCAGCAAAGGCAAATGAGGGGTCAGGTCCAGTAAAGGGTATATTTAGTCTGCCGATGGCAAGCGCTTAAAAACAACACGCCCTTTCCTCGAGTCACGTGGCGCTGAAAGATCTGAAAAACGTCCCTATGTAAAATACAGGCAGTAGTGAAGTAAGCTAACTAGAGGAACAAGGACTGCTGCGTGGTGTTCCCCTTCCAAGTACTGAATGTGCCTTTGTAGTCTAACATGAAAACATTTTGACCATGTGCTTTTTCTTTTAGTTAAAAAGGAGAACAAAAGTGGACGAGTTTTACTATTGACATTTGCATTGGCAAAAATAACAGTAAAAAGGAACTTAAGTTTTGAGCATCACCCAGAAAATAGCTGCCTTTCATGTCGTCATCTTGATACAAACACGGTTTTCAGACAGCCACGTAAGCAGTTTCCTGAAGCCATTAAGGCATTATTAAATATAAGAATAATGTATTTGTTGCAAACTGTCAATATTACTAATAATGCACACACAATAGTAAATGGATTTTTCATTTTCTGGAGGAAGACAACTCAAACTTCCAAAACTAAGCTAGAGGAGAGCCCATTGGTGACACTGCTCCACTGAAAGAAAACTTATCTTGGGGTGAATACTGGTACATTTTATAGCCTGGGGTGACATTGAAGCCACAGCTCACAGTAAAGTCATAAACCTTTCACTTGATGTAGTTTCCTTGAGGCTACTGTGATGCTAGCCAGGCCTTGGGGCGTATAATGTGGGACTATTTTGGGAAGCTACAAAAGCCCAGCTGAAGGTCTTGTGGTCCCCAGCTGAAAGCCTTGCGGTCCCAAGTTAGTGAATGGTGATCACATTTGTAGAAGTTTTTAAACAGCAATAGCCAAGGGCAGGTGACTTCAGCTCCCGGAGTGTAATAAATCTCTAGTTCTGGGGTTCGAGTCACATGACGTGGAATATAAATATATGTGATATGTTTGACTTTCGTCACATATCAAACATTTAACTGATGTTTTGGTGAAAGAGTATGATGAGATAAAGAAAGTCTTTCAAATGAAAGTTACTAAGCTTTCCCACCAGTCAGGGGACATATGAATGGCTGTAAACATCTAAAAACCCTGCTATATTTTCCTCCTCTCCTTTCTGCCTTTAAGGAGGACTCCTTTCTCTTCTTCTTTTCTCTCAGCGGGCACTGATTTCATGGTGGTAATTTTGGCCCGGCAGAGACAAAAACCTCCTCTGGAGTGCTGTGTGAAAACTCACCCTATCACACACACAGGCTGTCACAACACTAACAGTGTGTCCTCTTGAACTTGGCATACCAGGAGATAAAACACTAATTTCACAGTTTCAGCGCAGCAGAGGGAGGGATGAACAGCACAAAGCCAAGCCGGACACTTTAAAACACATATCAAAAGGTTTTTCATGTGATCTGGCAGGCCAATTTAGGGCACACTTCCGTCCTTGTGGTAATGAAAAGAATTTAAGGCATTTAAGTAGATTAGGTCACTTAAAAGGGACACTTCACCCCAATATCATTACCTGCAGTGCTATTTATCAATTTAGATGTTTTGGTGTGGGTTGCCTAGTGATGGAGATAACTAGCATTATTACAATTGCATAATAATAACACTGGCAACTGGCACCAAAACTATCTAGTACTGATCACTGGGAGACAAGTGTTGGCATCAGCTGAGCCTTCGCTTAGCCCTGGCTCCCTTAAGGGCGTTATACAGTTGCCACAGCCCAGCTGGCACACGCAAATGTGACGTCATGGAATCGCCGTGACTATTTATACCCGCGCTGGTGGTCGCGACACTAGTTGCAGTCTTCTCCTGAACAGCAGGAACTCAGAGTCCTGGCATCCGGTTGCCCAGGAGCTCATTCATACTTCCTGTTTCCACTTTGCCGCGCACTAAAAATCCGGGCGCGCCATCGTGACGTCAAAATGACGTAGATCTTGCTAGCGCCAGCTTGGCTGCGGCTACTGTAAAACGGTCTTTAATTACTGTTGCTATGCATGTCATGTCAATTCTAGCACCACGGCACATATGCAGTTTACAACTTTTTGTAAAGCAGTGGGTCATTGATTTCACACACAAGTAAATACAAGCACGCTTCTCAGTTCTATCTGATGACGGTTGATTGTGTCGGCTCAAATGACATTTTATAAGCTGTAGCAACTATGAGTTGGTTGCTAACTACCTCCAGCTGACTTCTTTACGTTTCCAGCTGACTCGTTTTAAAATAAAAACCATGCTAAAAAGGTTCTCAAACTTTTACTTTTTGTAATGTAATAAGTAACGTAGTTGGTTAAAGATACACTCCTTAGTTAGCCAGAAATGCAAATATTGTAGACATACACACTGTTAAATCCATAACTTACACTTCTGCACATGTTCTTGTTTTTGAAAAGGCGATAAAGAAACTAACGTACAAACACTTGAGTTTAGAGCCCCATTTGCGCTGCTTCAGCATTTGGAGCAATTCAAAGATGGACAGATCTGCCGTGCTTAAATACGGTTGCTAAGCTATGATTGGACCAATCACTTTTTGGGGGAGAGGTTTCGTGAACGGTCAATTGTAGAGCAAAGCTTGTTGCCTAAAAGGCCACTGAGTGCAGGCAGCTGCGCATGTGAACACCATGTATGTCACTAGGAACATCATAAGATCTAAAGAAGACATAGGCCATCAGCTTGCTTCAAAGCAGATATGAACAAAGAGGATCTCAGCTTAAAGAGGGAAGGAAAACCAAATCACGTGGTGAAAGCAAAGGACAAAATGATTGGTAAAAAGTAAAAGTATCATTGCAAAGGTTTTTTCTTCACAAGCACCAAAGCCAAGCAGAATCAAATCATAGGTAGATTGCCCAGGTGTGGTCATGCAGTGGGAATGAAAAAAAAGGAGAAAAGCCCTAAGGTGGGGAGGGGTTGGAGAAGCATGCAGCATTCGTGTTGAAGCATGCAGGCCTGTGAGCAGCTCGGTGTCGGTCTGCACAGCATAAACGGGGGGAGGGAGGGAGAGGAGTAGAGTTTCTGACCTGTGGCTCCTCACAAGATGCGACGCTCTTCCTCTGGAGAGAATTATAAAATCCTCAAGCTAGGGAGGGGGGGGAGAAGACAGAAAGATCAGACAAGACAGTTATGTAGTGTGTGCCCACAAGAGGGAGGAAGCTGTGTGTGTGTGTGTGTGTGTGTGTGTGTGTGTGTGTGTGTGTGTGTGTGTGTGTGTGTGTGTGTGTGTGTGTGTGTGTGTGTGTGTGTGTGTGTGTGTGTGGTTAGTTGTCTAGACCATGGTTAGACAGATATAATGATGAATCAATGTAAACACATATTGCACAATAAAACTGCCATTGAATAACATTTACAAAGACATACAAAGATGATTGAGAAAATAGGTCTTGAGGGCCTTTAAAAGTCTGTACAGCTTCAGCAGCACTGGAGTTATGCATCACCAATGAAACAAGAGGAGATCAAAGACTTTAGGGAATAATCTGCATCAGCAGCAACAGCACAGTCAGCTGGAAAATTCTTTTACTTTTATTTTCAGTGCGTGAAAACTAGATTTCATAAGTCAAAGGGAAGGGAAAGTAGAAATCTTCTTATTGCCATTGTGACAGATGGTTGGTCCTCTATTCACAACACTTTCCAGTCTGTTCCCTTAGACTGCTTCCCTGAGCAAAATGAAAACCTTTACAACAAGGCTGAATACATTCTCCCTGCACAAGTACACAAGCTTTATTCCCACAGTCCACTACAATCCAACTCTGTTTGAGTGAAAAACATGGGCTTACATATTTACTTTGCCTTGACAATAGTTCAGTTTGGGACTTTCTACTGGTACTTTTTAAAACAGGAAACCGTGGCAAATTATCTCTACATCCCCCCCAAAAAACTATTGATGTATCTTTAAATAAATAAAGATAAACAAAAGGTCAGTAAAAAAATAACCCCAAATAACTGACTAAATCTGTTGCTGACAAAGCAACAAATACTGTCCCAGAACAAGGAGACAAGTCTTCCAGGCAACTGAATTCAGGTCACCCAAATCAACCCAAATATGCAGATTCATTAGCATTTGCTTGGTGGGGTAAGCTACTGTAATGCAGTTACTGCTGCTCTACTGTATAAAAGAATAATCAGATTATGTTAAACAGAGGGGATACACACCAGACTACAAGCATGGGCAGGTCACTTACAACTGATCATATTTAGGCAAGACATAACGCATAATGCATGTTATCCTGTAATATCCTGTAATGAGTTGGTTGCGGTGGAGAATATTTATCCATATTAAAAGATAATTTTTGGGGCATTTTTAGGCCTTTATTTGGATAGGACAGCTTAGACATGAAAGGGGAGAGAGAAGGGGAATGACCTGCACCAAAGGGCCGCAGGTCAGAGTCAAACCTGCGGCTGCTGCGTCGAGGAGTAAACCTCTAGATATGGGCGCCCGCTCTACCAGGTGAGCTAACCAGGGGCCCATATTAAGATTTCTTATTGCATTTCTTTCAACTAATATAGATTTTAGCTGACTTTAAATAGCATTTTACTTCAGTTTCATGGTTGCTATCAGAGTCCCAAAGCCAGAGGATGATTCTCCATGTAGATCAAGGTCAAGAGCCATGCTTGATAGTTGCCACTTTAAGCCTTTAAGTATCACCTTGTGTTTTTCCATCTTCCTACAGACTTCACCATTCTCCTGTCACTTCCAATCCTCACTCAAAAGACACACAAAGAAAAAAAATACACAATGCAGCGAGTCCCTGCCTCTCGCCCATCTCTGACAGCATCAATACACCACTGGGAGAAGATGACAGTTGTGCAAGATTGATGAGCTGTAGGCCAAAGGGTGCGCCCCCTCGACATCCTTAGGAAGCACTTTGACTTGGCTTCCCTCAGCCCCCACAAAACACTGTGACAGCCGATACGGACTTTTTACTATGCACCCACAAATCCAAGTGACATCCGCGCCTTTGCGTCTCAATTCAAGAGGTCCTGAGTGGGTGTCGAGCCCGCGTGTGAGCCCAGCCGTGCCCCCAAACCACGCCCTTGGTGACACAACGGTCTGGAGAGGGCACAGAGGGGAAGTGGAGATGTCACAAGTCTGTTTGTTTTTTTTATTGATGAGTGGACTTGAATGAGGACTGGGCAAAGCTGGTCTTTTGAAGACCATTCAAGCCAGAACAAATGTATTAATAGGCCCTACTTCCGAAACCCAGCCTATGGTAAACATACTGACAGGAAGGGCTATTGAGCTCACGCCACTGTGACACCTGATTTTCCCCCGAGCTGATAAAAGATCCAAGCTCAAGCTTTCGTCTGTATCTAATGACCACCACAACTCAATTTCTCTTACAAGTACCCTATGTATTATATGTATTCAGTCTTCAAGTGTTTTTACTCTCAAGGGTGCAACTTCTGACCAAAACACTTTGGAATTTAGCAGATGTGTAACTAGAAAACATGTTGCAGCTTGGTGTAAGCGACAGTTAAAATGCTCTTAACCAGCTTCTGATGGTGGTTTTGGATCCTTGCCCCCTGAGACTGACATGAATACACACACATGTGGCATCTTAACTGATACAAATACACAAAGCAAACAGATATACAGTAGACTGGGAAAAGGCCTCTCATCTCTATGACAGTGTGGTCATTCCAGTAAAAGCATGCACGCACACACCTTTACTGTCCATCTATAAACATCCCAAGTCTCTGACAGGGATGTCAGCGTGCACCACCACAGGTGGGGGAGGGAAGGAAAATGAGAGGGACAGATGAAGAGAAAGAAAACAGAGTTTGCTATGAGAGAGGATATTTGAGCGTGCAAATTCATACAGTGGCTGAAGAGAGAAGACAAAGAGAAGAACTAGGAGAAATGAGTAGGAGGAGGATTCTCCTCATGGAAAACAAGAATGAAACCATTAAAGGCTTAAGGAACAACACATTTTTCCATCTTGCTTCTGTTTTTCCCCCAAATAACGGGGGTACCCAGTTGAAAGTACAGTCCACAGCTTACATTTATAAATGTGTTTTAGGAAAAAAATAAATTCCATATGACTATATTCTCTCTGTGCATTTGGGGCATTGTCTTTCTGTCCTACTTCCATACATGATGCAATACAGTGAACCCTGCTGCAAATCATTTTGAAAAGAAGCAAAAAAAACAGGAGGGTGGAATTCCAGTTCATTCAAATGCTGGATGTAGGCTGCATGGACTCTGTACTTTCACATACACACATACACACACAAAGCAGTGTGTTGAAGAGGATTAACGCAGGCTTGAATTTCAACAGAAAGAATCCCTGTCTACAAGCACTACAGAGCAAATCAGGCTTTAGAAACTTTCCTCATCCCAGAGCATCCTGGTTCAACAGGAGACTGAATTTAAACTCCTGCAGTTGAAACGTGCTGTTTTGAAGGTTGTGAGAGCACATTTTCAGCTGGATAATCAGCTCACGAATCAATAGCAACATCTGCATGGAAAACACAGCCCTTTCCTTTGTTGGAAAGTGTTACAAAATTGTGATTGCAAAGTATTTAAATTTGCTCTAGATGTGTTTGTGGGCTTGCATGTATCTGGGAATACCAATTGGAATGCACATATCTACAGGAATGTCCATTGATATCTCACTATGTGTAAATGTTTGCTAGGAGGGAAAAAAGGGGGGCGTGTGTGTGTGTGTGTGTGTGTGTGTGTGTGTGTGTGTGTGTGTGTGTGTGTGTGTGTGTGTTAGAAAGAAAATAAGTAGCCGTCTTCTTCGGCCTTTGTATGAATTTTAAGTAGAGCCATGTTGAGGGAGGCTTTGTTCGCCGTCACCGTCAGGGGGGCACGTCCTCCAACTTTTCCCCTCACTTCCTTTTGGCATAACATTTATCATTCTTCCCCAATGAACAATCATCCTACAACATGGACTAGCATCTAGCGCACAATAAAATGCCACCCCCACCTTCTTTCTGGTTGCTCGGATACCTTTCATCCAATGGGACAGCTTGTCAACAACATCATCACTTACTTAGAAACTCCCAGCCTTCACTTAACTTCAGCAAAGCAATTAAAAAAAAAAAAAATAGATATATATTGCTACATCTCGTTTTCAAAATAAAGCTTCAAAGAACATCTTTTTTCTTTTCTGCCTTTATGTTGCATCCAAAATACTTAAACTAAACGTCTGGCTCTGCAGAAATTGCAATGCATCCTTAAGGGAACGGCTGAAGTGGTACAACCTTCTAATTTGCAAGAAAAATTCCCCTCTGGGCAAATATAGCATTATCCGGCTCTACTAACCAATTAAGATGCACAATATTTTATACTGACATTATATAGTGCTGTTGTTAGCAGGGGAGCTATCCTGAGGCCCGTTTCTTAGAAAGACTGAGTGGCTCACCATATCTCCTCCCTTCTCTCTCTCTCTCTAAAGGGTAAACGGTGCATTAATAAGTGGAGCGATGCTGGAGGTTGACTAAGTGCATACAAATAGTGATTCCCATCAACCGTTTTTCATCTATCAACACTACTTTACAACTTTACAGTATGCATATACAGCTCCTCCACCTCTTCACTGAGTCCTGCACAAGCATACATCATCATTATCACCACAATTCATTAGACTATTCTGAAAACAACCTGTTTCTTCGGTTTTGTTCTTGGCCAAACTTTTTTTTTTTTTTTTTTAAACTGCCCCTTTCATTTTCTGTAAGTCAAGCACATAGTAGGCCCGGCCTTGTTAGGCCTCCGCCGTGTTTTTGCACCTATCCCTTTCAGCTGACTGGTCTGCACCACTTATTCCACTTATTATGAATGCTGACAGCAGATTATTTTGCTTACCGCACCCTCATTCTCCATCCTTGCTATAGATCAAATCCAAAAACACCGGACTGAGAGACAAGGCAACGTTGACAAAAGAGACAAAAGGAGAAAAGAGATAGGGAGCAAAGAGACTGGGTCCAAAATGAAAAGGGGGAAGAGGGAACCACGAAAAAAGGTGGAGAACACAGAAGGAGCAGAGGAAGAGGTAGTACGACAAAGGCTCAAAACCCTTTAAATGACTGTGTTTTGTCAGGGAAATAAAGACCACCTAACAGCAGCAGCAACATACCAGCACAGTGAACAAGAATGCAAATCAGCCCTAATGCAAATGTCATACGTCTTCAGGGGCAAAACAGACGGTCTTTATAACCAAACCCCCCCAATACAACACACTTCGCTCTGTGCTACCAGAACCCCCCGATTCTCCTCCACTGCTGTACTGAAAACACACTCGCACAAACACTTGCAGGAGACAATCTTGAGCAGAGCGAGAGAAGTGTAATCACAAGAGACAACATCATCTTCTTACTTCACACTACACAAAGGGACACAGAGTACAGTGGGCTCTTTACACAAATACAAACACTTTGAAAGAGAAAGAGATAAACTTACTTGTCTGTCATGGCGTCGGCTAGCGAATACTGATTCATTAAAAATCCTTTTCACTTTTCTTCACGCAGTTGGAAATGGTCGAGGGAGAGGCCCAGGGCAAATGTCACAACACCAGTCTACAAGAGAGGGGAAAAGCAACGCAAGCGTAAATCATTCATTCACACCTGCAGTAAACAGACAGCTGCAAAAGCGGCAACTGACAATTGTTTTCAATATCAATTGATTGTTTTGTCTAAAACAAAGTGTCAGAAAATGAAGAACAATGCCGGTTACAGATCAAGGTGATCTATATGCGTGTAGGTCAAGTAGCTAGAGGATCCAATGCTCTCTGGTGGGAAACAAATACTATTTAAAACAAGCAAACCACTTCTCCTTCGATGATTACTGCACAACACGTCTGAAAATCAGAGACAACAAAAAAAGAAATCCCCTTAAAACAGGCCATCGACCAGGCTGGGACTACAGCTAACTTTGCAGACACGCTTCACTTGCTCACAATTAGCCTAGCAAGGCCCGGTCTCTTCAACTGGGGGGATACTGTTACCATAGTTACCAAAGCAGCCGACCAGCCAGCTAGCTAGCATAAATAGAGTGCACCAAGGAATCCTCCAGGCTCCAATCCCAGATGAAGAAGGCATTGTGTGACTGAGGAGCAATGATGGCAGTTTTGGATCGGTACAGCTGGTTCCTCATCCAGCATCAAAGCTTGCATAATCCATAAATCATCACTGATAAAAAGCTAATACAAATTATCAAAAGGGTATAACAAATGCCAGAATAAATTTTTTTTTTTTTTAAATCTATAAAACACACCTCTGCTAATGATGCATATTCCAGAGAGCACATAAATCAGCAGCTGTTCAATGCCAGCATTCAGATTTTTAATTTTTAATAAAGGAGACAATGAGACGAGGCACATCCTCTGTCCTGCTGGCTGATGAGCAACCTCCAAAACCCGGCATTAGCTCTTCCGCTTATCTGCCTTTAAAAGATTATGATAGCAGCACATTAAATTCATAGTTTAGAGCCGGTTATGTGTTAAAACACTGGCATAACACAGAATCTGCCCTGCTAGAGTGGGATTTAGGTTCCATAAGCAGATAAAGGTAAGATGTATACATTATGAACCTGAAGCAGAAAAGGAAAGCTTTTAAATCATGTTTTAACTCAGAAATATGTCTATTTCGGCTATTAATCCAACATTGATCAACAAAAGAGGACTTAATGGTTTTATCGCTGACAGCTCCAACTGGAGGGAGACAGAAGAGTGAGGGTAAAGCCCACCCAATCCTATCAGCCCCAAACCCAGACAGACAGCCACCAGCCTCAGAGGCAGCCAGCGGCAGTCTGTCTGTGTGGGGATCTTGGCTCAGGATGCTGCTATGCCTCCTTTCCCTGCTTTCCTTTTACTTTTTCCACATCCCTGAACTCTGAACATTGTGTCTGCAAGACCTCTCTCTTTTCTGATGCTCTTTGCTTTGCCTGTCAAGTCTGTCTGTCTGAAGCCTGTCTGATGGCAGAAGCTCAGTGAAACGTTTGTCCAGTGCAGAAAGAGGCATTAGCTGTATACACCCAAGTCATCTCCGGTAATCAATTAAGTCCCATTTCCTCTGGTCTCTCAGCCTCTGTGTTTATGAGAAATATTTTTATAAGTAGGAAAGACTCCAACATCGCATTTACCTGTGAAGGAATTTGACTGAATTGGGGTGAAATTTATTTATTTTTTATTCTTTGTTGAGTTAAAGAGGCTCCACCAGAATATTATGGACCAAATGTCACCGTAATTGTCTTGAGAAGCACAATAAGTCCATTTCCAGTCATATCCTTACATTACTGAATTATTGAATTATCGCACAATGTGGCAATCCACCCTAGTATGAGAGCTTTATATGAAAAATGTCCCATGCTTGTCCATGCATGCTGTTGTGATGATGTATGCTGCGTTTTCCTGCCAGGAGTTTCTTACCCAAAGCCCAAAATTAAACTGTTGCCTTCTCACACAAACAATGATACAGTGCCTGGATGCTGGCGTTCAACACAATACTGAATGCAGTGAACAATAAAGAACAGTCAAACTGTGCTGCAAGAAATCTGCAGCTGGTGGTTAAAAAAAGGTCATTTTAACGGATAGAATGGTTTATACCAGTGCACAGAGATAGAGATAGAGATATACGCAGAGCCAGAAGAACAGTGCTCTTTGAAGTGGAGTGATAGCACTTGAAAAGAAACATCAGATAGGTTTGATCTACGTGAGCCCAGTGCTCACAAACAAATCAAGCATCTTTGTTTCAAAATCAAATGTTTCAATGCCCAGCTAAAGAGAACAATTTGTGGCATGGTGGAGGAAAAAATAAAACTGAAATGTCCAAGCTGAAAGGGCAATGCCACTCCTTCCCCTCTTGAGGGGGATATATGAACTCCTGACAACAGCCAGCCAGGGGAAGACAAACTGTTTCCAAATCTAAAGCTTGGCAGACACTGTGCAACTTTGTTCTTGTATGTTGGGTGTAACTCAAACTACACATTTCAATCTGTCATCAGAACCTGTGTCTTTTAGGCTCACACTGTAGACTGATCAATTTACCTGCCACGACTTGGCTCATCACACCAAACGTAAGCACAGAACCCCTGGTTGGTTACGTCTAGTGACAATTGCAATAAAGTTGATTAAAACAAGATGGCTGCATCCTCAATGATGACAAAAGAGAGAAAGGCAACGTTACTTTGTGCAATTTGATTAGAAAAAAGAAAGATGTAGAGCCACAGAAGTCTGGAAGATGCAGACAATATGGTCTAAATTTAGTTTAATATCACAGCAGTCTCAAAACTATAGTTGTAGCCACAACATGTAAAATGCTACTCTAGTAATATTAAAATAAGCTACCCGCAGTTTGGAACAGATCTTTTGACAGCAGCCATGAGGGAAATCGGACTGTGGAACTGTTAAACCTTAAGACAGCTGACCAGAATTTCTTATATGCCAGAAACCCACATGATCGTTAATCAGGCGTTGTGATCTTCCAACTGCATGCCAATTTGGCAGAATTTCAGCCCTATTCTTAAATTAGTCAGGGATCAATTTGGACCGAATCCATACAGTGCCTGCCCAGCTTTACTTTAAACAAAACAGTAGACAACAGTGAAAATTTCGCTCTCTTTCAAATCTCGGCTCATTATAGTTAAACAAAAACCAGCCAAGAAGAAAAAAGCAGCTAATCTATGTAAAATGTGTTGGTATTTCCTCAAATGAGGCACAACATAGTCCCACTTACTGCATCATGAAAACATGCCATCCACCACAACACTGAATTATTTACCTCCCAAATGCAATTTGGGTAAAAATAGCATGCGCTGTACTGGAGACGCGCTCCACTGCACATAGTGAGCATAAAAACATATCTGGTTGCTATGGTAGAGGAACAAGGTGTTGACATTGTGAGACGCCAGCAGTCAACACATTCACGGGCATCCACACAAGCTGTTTGCGATGTGTATCTTACCATAATCTGAGTGGGAAGATCCTGCAGGTTGAGAGAGAAGAACGCTAAAAGAGGCTCTTCCAATCAGGCTCAGTCACACTGTTATTACTGGGAAAGTCAGCAATGGTTTGCATGACAGATGAAAAAGAAAATAGAATATGATCATCCAGCACGAGCAGTCTGTCACCTCCTCCCTCTCTACTCCCCCGTCATGCTCCTTCTCTCTCACACTCCCTCCTTCGCGCTTCCTCTGCCTCTATCTTGCACGATAAACACACACAAAAAAAAGGGCACAAGAGGCTGCAAAGAGTGAAGAGATAGCAAATGCATTAAAGGGCTGTTTCACTTTAATGCATGTCAGTGGCAGACTGTAACAAAACACCCAAGACCACCTTTCCCCTGTCACAGCAGTCAAATGCTGCTCGCCAGTGGAGAGTGACAGTGCAGAGATCGCGCTTCTGGAAAGCGTCAATGCACACAATCGCTGAGGAGGGGGAGGGGGATTTTGGGGTGGAGTGGAGGGAAGACGGGGGAGGGGGCTGAGGTTAGGGTAGTGTGTATCTGCAGGGTTGCGTCTATTGTTGTGGGGGACTTTTTTTTGTGAATGGGGACTGCAGGTCCAGCTGCTGCCCTCTCTCAGCACTGTATTTAGCCACTGATACACTCAGTGAACCGTTTATTAGGTTCACCTAGCTAAAACTAATGCAGTCTAATACAGTTTCAACACAAACTGAACATAGAACACCCTAGAAGGTATGATTTGTTTCATGGCTGTTGCATTACTTTTACCTAGACACACACACACACACACACACACACACACACACACACACACACACACACACACACACACACACACACACACACACACACCTCACTATGCAAACACTAAACAAATCTAACAATGAGTGACAATCTGATAAAAGGAAACCCGATTAAAATCAGCTGACTGTAAATTAAGTTTCGGTCATGCAACATCTTCTAAATGCAAAAACTACCACCTGTGCTGCTGATATTGCACAAAGACAGAGAGCACCTTCTCCATTCAGCTGAGTCACACGGGGATATCCTCCACAGCAACAGAATGTAGGCCTACTCTATGTAGTCCAGCGTCCCTCTCCATTCCCAGCACTCAGCAACACAACGCTGGGAACCTTTTCAAAACATCAAGTAAGCTGTCAATAGCACTCCAGCAATGCATCAGTAAGCTTCCTGCACTCTCAGTAAAAGCAGTCATAGCTGATTTGAAACCACTGTTCAATCATGAGACAATTTTGCTGAGACATCTCTGGAATGCAGCAATGCATTATGCTTGGGTAGTAACACACATAAAGCGCCTAGACATGCCACTGCTGCTGATACGGAGCAAGATGATTCTCTTTGCCAGTAGGAAATGATTCCAGCCTGAGGGTGTTGGGGTACTAGGGTGTGGCAGGGGAGGTTTGTGTGTGTTTCAAAAGGAGGTGGGGGTTGCCCCAGATGTCTGTTTCATAGACCCAGCACAGCACACCTCAACATCAGAGCACCACAGACTGGCCCCTGACCTCTACCCTTTAACTCCTGCAGGACCAAAACAAAGAGGTTGCTGCAAGACATTCATCACAAATCGATTACCTTGTTTCCTAAAACCCCCGACACACCAACCCGACGAGTCGGACTGATCAGTTGACTCCCGGAGGTCCAAAAAGTGCCTTGGAAGACACCGAAGCGAAGCGTACGTTCTGCACGTTCTACATTTCATACAAAAAATGAAAACTGGAAATGACATTGCGTCACATGGGTCTGGCTTCTCCAGCCAATAGTAACGTTCGAAATACGATCTCAAATTTTACGAAAATAGTTCACTGAAACGTGTTTTTCTGAAAACATTTTAAGAGAGGCTCTAGTCGCGCTCATTCCGCTCCCCGTTTCCAGGTTAGCACTCTACCAATCAGATGGGTCATTTGAGTCCGACTGCCGACAGTGCCCGCCCCGCCAATTATACAATATGTCAAATCGGCCAAAATGAAGGACGACGGCCCCTCGGACGGACGATGGCACGGAACACACCGAACAGACTCAAGTCACTGACCTCACCAGACTGTCTAAAGGCCGATTATCGGCTCTGTGAGGTACTAAAAAAAGTACCTGTTAGCAGGTACCAGGGACTTTTTTTCGTAATGGAAAACCAAAAAAGGTGAGTCGAGGTAAGTCGAGCAGGTACCATGTAATGGAAAAACGCCATTAGTGTAGATGACTGACTCCACTGCCAGCAGATTCCTGATAATTGGATTGCTCTCGTGCAGCAGGGAACAATGAGGGGTCATGTGTGTCTGTGTCAGACATAGCACCTTTTACAGTGACCTCCACAGCAGGAGGTGAAGTGCTACTGCCCGGACCATTTACAGGTATTCCAGCCTTTTCTACCAGAGGAGACTGGCTTACGACCAAACCCAGCAGAGGGGACGAGAACAAAGCCTCTGAAGGGTCATGAATGGTCACCCTCAAATCCATTAAGAGTTTATTCAATTACCTGACAGGCACTCGCTGTAGGCATTTGAAGAAACGTGACATCTCTTAAAAGTCTCCTTTGAGGTGGTCAAATAATTGCATTGGGATCTGAGGACACACACACACGCACACACGCACGCACGCACGCACGCACGCACGCACGCACGCACGCACGCACGCACGCACGCACGCTCCTATATGCAACCCTGGATGTGCTCCAGTAAAAACCAATTTCAATGCCCCCAACGTTTTTACAAGAGAGAAATTTGACAAACAGCCAGGACTTGGTCAGAAACCCAAACAAGGCATCCAAGTAAATAACCCTTGACATCCAAAACAAGTGCCATTTCTGCACAAAGTTCAAGTTTAAAACAAAGCTCTCTTTCAGCCACGCAGTTCCCATCTCCCATCCATTTTAAATTGATTAAAAAAAAGGAACCTACAGACAGGCTTGCGTGCTTATGCGTGGTTATCATACACAAGCCATAGTGTTGTGTGTAATTTCATTTAGCACATGTGAATCCTGTGCTTCTAATGAATGTGGGAAAAAGACAGTTTGGTTCCTTCAGTAAATGAATTTAAACAAATCAAACACAGTCACACGTGTTAAAAATAGACTAATAAGCTTTCATCAAATTGGAAGTCCTGGAAAACAACACGCATGCAAAGATTTCCTCCCATAAAAAGCAGGTAAGGGAAAGTCTGAAAGTCTAGAAAGAAAGACTACAGTTTCTTTATCTGCAAAGGACTATGAACAGCAAAGAAAAAGGGAATACACCAACCCAACTATTTGCACACAAAATAATCCATTTACCATATTCTTTCCCAAGGCAATTCCAAAACTTGCAAGAGGCAATGACAACTTTACAACGCAAACACAACCTCTAACCTGAGGTTAGTGTGACAGACCGAAATGCCTGAGCCTCTCAGTGGCACGCAGCCACTGGTTTAATGATTTGTCTGCTTCTGGTGAATGATCACACAGCAATATCCTGTTCTGGCTAGTTCTCCTGCCCCCCTGAGGGTCTGGCTGACATGATTCTGGCTTGCCCGGGTGCCACCCAGCCCATCATATTGACAAGATCCTGCTGGCTGTCCCCATGCCTGATATGACCCAGCAAAGGACCTGTGGAATCAAACCCGATGAGGCAGAAGAATTACTTATTGAGGCCGTGAGGGACTGGATGTCATAGCCCATGCATTTTGGGGAACGCTGAGAGAAGAGGAGGGGTGGTAAATGTCACTAACAAAGCAGTGGAAAACAGATTTAGAAAACACAACAGTTGTATTTAAAAAAGGGAAAACTAAATAGCTGGCATGATACAAAATTCCACAGTGCTTATGCAATGTGAGCTTGTATATAATCAATGCGAGGGGCATTTCTTTACCGTTAAGTGAGGAGCGTTCATGCATTTCCAAGAGCATGTGGTAGAGACAAATAGTGAAATTTCAAATCCTGTTTATCAGTAATAGGGCTGAAACTAATGATTACTTTCAGAATCAAATAATTGTAGATTTTTGGCCTAAAAAACATAAAAAATAGTTTAAAGAGACCCATAACAATTTGCTGGAGCCCAAGGGGACGTCTTCAAATAGCTTTTTCGTCCAACCCACAGTCCTAAACCCCATAATTGTCAGTTTACTATAATGCAAAGACAAGGAGAAGTAGCAAATCTCCACATTTGAGAAGCTGGAATCATCCGTTTGGCATTATTGCTTTAGATGAATTTTCTGTCGATCAACTACAAAAATCAATTTTTTCGGCTCTACACTGAAGAACTATGGCATGTGAAGGCATCGGTCTCTCCTTCACTCTCTCAAAAGCCTGAACTTCATTTTGGGGTTGCTGAAGGTTAAGAGAAGGACCACGGTGATGATGGTGTAGATTGAATTATACTGCACTGAGCCAGGAGAGTCACACAGAGACACAGGGCTTCAGGTAACCAGGCCAGAGGGCGAATGGTGAGACAGAAAGTTCTTATTACTCCCTCCGGTCCACACCGACTAAGACTAGACATGCTTGCAGGTGAAAGGTTTAAATGATTATCCAATGATGACTGCCCCAGCAACACTGGCCTTCTGGCACAGGAAGCTTTCAAGGCTGAATAATTATTAAACTTCAGAGACAAAAGTGCATGCTGCAGGAGGTTATTTCGTTTGATGCTCCAAGCAGCTTAATATAAAACTGTAGTAACGTGGATATGTGCTTCAAGGATGTCAATAAGAAGTCTTTTGTTGTTGCAGTGAAAGAGAAGCCTTGATTTATGCATGCCAGGAGTAGAAACCTCTGAATGACCTCTGGGTGCCAGAATGGCACTTTGAAAATGCTAAGGGAGTTTAATCTTTAAAAAGATTTGTGTGAGCACGGCTTGTGGTGGTGAACACGTAATATTATATTCAGCAGGTATTTTTGCGCGTCAAGGACAGTGACAGCGACAGCGACTGCGTAGACTCTCGCCGCAGTCGTCCGCTAACATCTTTTTTTTTTTTTTTTCCGCAGTTCGGCTTTAAAACGTCGTGGGTAAGTATTTTAAAAGTCGTATGTTCCGTCAAAACAAATGCAACTATTTGAATTATAACGCTGTATTTTTCTTCTTTTTGTGTCTCAATGGGGGTTTCGGCTTCAGTGCAACAAGTGCAGCGGAGGTTGAAGTCCGCGACAGCACGCATGAACACGACCAGCGGGGCACAGGCTGAAATAACTTAGCAATTTTGAAACAAGAAAGCCCCGACACTACTTAGCTAGCGCTAACTCAACTGTGCACTGAAGTAAAAATGTGTGGTGCTGCTCACCGTGGGGAAGTGTTCCTTGTTTGTCCTTGTGTGTACGAAGATGAGAGTCGGTGCAGCAACAGCGTGAAAGTTTGGTTGGTTGGTTGGTTGGTTGGTCTCTCTCTCTCTCTCTCTCTCTCTCTCTCTCTCAGCTCAGCATGGCGGCTGGGGCTCGAGACTGAATTCAAACCTCTCCGGGCTGCGATATCAACAGACAGGGGGAGGGGGCAGGGGGCGGTGGTGGTGGTGGTGAGAGACCCAGTGGTGAAAGAAGTAGGCCTACTCAGATATGAGTAAAGCAATCTAAAAAATACTCCGTTACAAGTAAAGGTCCTGCATTCAGAATTTTACTCAAGTAAAAGAACAGTAAGTAGCCTACTAGCATCAGAATGTAGGCCTAATTATTGATGCATTAATGTGTTCATCACTTTAATGTTGCAGCTGGTAAATGGGATAATGATTTTATATAGGCTACTCCTGGTTAGCTTCTGAATGAATCAATACAGTCTTATCTTAATCTATAATATTAGCCTATATCATAATATATTAGTTGATTGTATTTTGTATTAGGCCTATTAATCTGAATCTGCAAAGTAACTACTAATTATCAAATTAATGTAGTGCATTTCAGAGTAAAATCTTTTGCTTTTTACTCCATTACATTTACTGGAGTTGGATAAATTGCAGATTAAAAATTAAAAGTATGATGCATTACTATATAAAACTGTACACAATATAAGTAGTAAGTTAAAATTAGCTCTGCCTCCCCTGGTTACAACATTGAAACAGTTTATATTTTAAAGTGGAACGTCAAGGATATAGACTAATGTAGTAATAGTCCAATAATATTATATATAATGATATAACACCCTGAAAACGGCAATTCTGCATTGCTCTTAAAACTTCTGTGCTTTTACTTTCTTAAATTTTGAATGCAGAACTTTTTCAAATGTTTCCTTTTGTCATTTACAGGTACGTTATTTGGGTGAAGAATACTAAGCATTTTATTTTAACTAACTAATTAATCAATTAATTCAATATGTCGTCTGTGGTAGCCAGCTCCAGCCCTGGTGAAGAATCAGTCCCTTAAACCTTTGGTTGAGTGGACTCTGTAGTTGGGACCAGAGGGTTTAAAAGGTCCCTGCTGGAGGTCAAAGGTTATACAACATTTTCATGAAGGAGAAGTGAATCAAAAACACAGTGAAGGAAAGACAGGCTGACCCTTGTCTCATTGTGCAGGGCAGAGAAGGAGGGAGAGGGGCTTTCCATGGCACTGCAGGCCGAATACAATACCATCTTTGAGTAAAAGACAGATTGCTGCTTGTGGACGATAGAACAGCGTCGCACTCTACCTCTGTGGCTGCTTTGTAGGTTAACTGAATAACAAATGTTGAGAAATTTACCTGCCCAATTGAGCTCCAGTAAGTCTATAATGTTCTTTTTCTTAGCCGCATCCTTAAATATGCCAAAACCTCCAGGCATCATCCGCTATACCACAAATTGTTTATTTTCATATCAGCCCCTGGTGATTTGAGAGCTCAGGGTTAAAGGCTGGCTGGAGTTAAAAGGGGACAGTAAGTGCTGCCTGAAATGAATACGTAAAGCAGCTGGGTTTATCTTCACTCACTCTGTGACATGTGCTGCTAAGAGAAAACAGGTGACCAAGGAATGTGTGCTGAAACCCAAACATAATACTGGTGCTCAAATGATTTGATGCCACTTAGATAGATCTGCATTTTTTAAAGTTTATTTTTATGGACTTTATCTAGGTTTTTCTTATATTGTTTGCCCCCCTTTTCATAATCCATCTCTCTTTTACAGACACACAAATTCTACTTGTTGGTGGTTAATTTAATAAAAGAATGCCATCTTAATGCATCATTTGTAGATTTTAAAGAAAGAGGGACACAAAGACACCACACAGTGAAGCTTATTTTAATGCTGCTCTAGATAAGAAAATCAGATAATGCCCAGAATGTAAATGTGGCAAGAACAGAGAGTCACATACACACACACACACACACACACACACACACACACACACACACACACACACACACACACACACACACACACACACACACACACACACACACACACACACACACACACACACACACACACACACACACACACACACACACACACACACACACACACACACACACACACACAATAGATGAGAAAGTATTAGAGTTAGGTGTAGATTTCCAGTGTAAGTATATGATCTTCATGCCTGAGCTCTACAGACACACCAGTTGGATATATTTAGAGTCCCTAGCTGGTGTATCCATGCTACAAGGCAGACCACAATGATTCACAATACTGGAAGGGCCAGCGCTGGTCTGAGATCAGTCAAGACCGCATGTGTGTCGACTGGTACGGGACAGGATAGACACCACAAGAGTCAGAGGTCAGGGCCACTCATATCAAAGGTAAATACAGTTAACTCAGGAGTTTGAAATGAAACATTACCCCAGTGATTACTTGAATAACTTTCAAATATTCACAAAAATGTCTTCCCTGTTTTGTTAATCATTGAAGAACTGCAAAGAGTAATATCACAAAAAAGACAATAAAGGAATTTGCAAAATAATTACTTTTGTTTTAGTTTTTTACCTGCTAAGATGGCCAACCATCTTAAATTCCATTAAATAGAAATAATTCCAGTGGGACAAACGTACAGAAGCTTAATTATTAGTCCACAACAATAATAGTGTAATATAAACTCTGGTCAGGTTGACTTCAAGAAATACCATCATTATTTTTGTAATAATACATTACAGGTTGACTAACACCAGTGTGGAAAAGCAGCACCATCTAGTGGCAAATATCACACATTGCATGAACCGTTGCCCTTCGCGCTCACATTGCTGTTTCTTAAGCGTGCACAGACCCATGGCACAGACCCTATATGTGTCCCGGGTGTCCCTATTTGTGGCTTTAGTTATGATGAAAATAATATATGCGTTTCAGCAACATATGTTTAAAATTTTCCATCAGACATCATGGAGGCGTTATATTTTCACCGGAAATCCCGCCTCACACTCTTTGACATAGCTCACATCTCTGCAACAAATCAATTAACTGCGCCCCCCTGGCGGGCACTTCGAGGTGAGGACTAAATTATTGTGTAGCGGATTTAGCTTAAATAAATTGAAAGTAGTGTGTAAAAAACAGGCCAACATCTCCCGAGCCGAAGTACTCTGTTCAAGTCAATATGGTCAATATGATTATTTTGTGTCATCTTGCAAAGAATGGACAAACGTGTTTTAAGTTATGGAGTGAAACCATAACATTACCACAGTACCAGACTTCTAAAACAGTTCCCAAAAAGTGTAACTTTATCAGCAGCAATGTGTTTTTTTCAACCTCACAGCTTTGATCACAATGCAAGATCAGTGAGATATCCCCCAAAAGGTAGTATGTTCAGTTGTCCTTGCACAGCATGCCATCTATCCAGCCAGCTCACATGCCCAAGCTGAGCTGAGGTCTTAGACTTTCATTTGATCTTATTTTGTTTTTGAAAGCATGTAATGTATTATTGTGAGCGTTGCTTGAAAATATTTTGTCAACAAAATGTGTAGCACATGTTTAGAGTGTGGTTAGTATATGCTGCAGCACAGGAACAAGCATGGAGGAAAAATGTTGTGATCTAAAATGTGTGCGGTGGAAGAAGTATACAGATCCATTATTTAAGTAAAAGTACCAATGACACACAATGTAGAAATTCTCCATTACAAGTCAAATTTCTGCATCCAAAATTAACAACAAATTAAAGTATCAAAAGTGAAAGTATCCCTTAGCAGAAAAATGTCCCCTGTGACTGATATATAATCATATATGACATCATTAGATTGTTAATACTGATGCATTAATGTGTATGCAGCATTTCATAGCTGTAGATGGTCGAGGTGAAGCAATTTTTTTTTTGGGGGCTTTCCCCTTTATTTTTTGTTAGTGACAGTGGATAGACAGGAAAGGTGGGAGAGAGAGATGGGGGATGACACACAGCAAAGGGCCACAGGTCCGATTCGCTGCATTTTGTTCTGACATCTTTCTTCATTTTCTGGATTCCCCAATGGATTTTTTGTGTGAAATATTGAATTTTGGATTGGATGTACCCTTTTGGGCCTCAAACTGTTATTAAAATAAAACAATATGAGAAGTTTGAGGTGAAATGTGTCTCTGATTTGTTGACATCTGAAACATGATAAGGGGCCCCAACTAGACACTGCTTCTTTTTTCTTACATTTCATTAATTTATTACATGTTTTAATGTGAAATCTTAATCTAAAAAAAAAAAAATCAAATACATGTAGTAGTAAAGAGTAAAATATTTCCCTCTGAAATGTAGTGGAGTAAAAGTATAAAGTAGAGTAGCAAACAATGTGAATACTCAGGTAAAGTACAAATAGCCTACATTAGAATTATACTTAAGTAGGCCTACAGAACTTGAGTAAATGTACTTAGTTACTTTCTACCACTGACCACCAACAGGACAGGTATATTTTATCAGCTTCAAGGGTTTAGCATTAGCAGTAAAACAAAAAACATGGATGTATTTATACCCAAAGCCCCTTTCTGTGGGGCGGGCAAAATGATCGTGCTCCAACCACTTTCCTCGGCGCTGTCACGTGCCTCCGGATGTCCAATAGCGAGCCACAGATTAACCAGTTTGCCGCACCCAAGTAGGATGATGGAGGCTGGGCGGAGCGACGCAGGGACGACGAGCGGAGAGATATAAACCCACTCTGAGATCACCAGGGTAGGGGATAAAGATAGTAAAACCCACCGACTTGCTTTCACCGAGCACTGTTTATATATTTCATCACTTCATCAAAGAGAGGGTAAGCTCGGAACCAATCGATACTGTTTTTGCATTTCAGCGGTTTGTCCGGTAAAACATGATCCATGTGTGTGTTTGTTAACGTTTGTTCCACAGTCTCCTTGTGTTCCAGTGTGGCGCTCTCTCACCTGTTTTGCTAATATGTTGCTCGGTGCAGTCTGCAGAGAGGCAGCTGTGTACGTTTTCACACCGTAAAACGAGCATTTCTGCGTTTTAGTGTTATTAAATGAACGCGCCTGAGCTCAGACGGTTTCCTGCGTTGAACAACAGCCCATGGGCACACACTTGTGCCTGGTGTGTGTCGTTAGCCTGCTGCCCGAGCAGGCCTGTGGTTGCATTATTTTGCATTTCACATGCTCACAGTTACTTGGGCTATTTAATACGGGCTGCTTGGGTCGATGCGTTTCCTAATGTAGTATGTGTCTCTGCACTGGGTAGGTCTGGTTCCAGTCTGGGCGTGTTTTGGAGCCGAAGGATATTTAGTTGTGTCGTGATGGAGCAGTTTCCTGTTGTTCAGATGGCACCATGTCCTGCATAACAATACATAATAAGCACAATAATGTCTTTGATTGAAAGCCCATCACCTGTCATTTCACAGTACAAGAGGAAACGCCATGCCACACTGTATGAGATAGAAAGTACTTTATTAATCCCAATGGGACATTGTGTTACAGTAGCCAAGTCAAATCACTTATAAGTGACATGCATTAAACACAACATATAGAAACCCCAGAGTAACAACACCAAATATACAATGACAGTGCATGTTAATACACTGTACATTAGTAGTGTAAAATGCAATAAGGCTAGGCTATATCATGATATTTATGCTTGCTTAATTGATAAGTGTGTTAACACAAAATGTATCCTCCACAAGGAAAAAAAAATCAAATGTTTGCCTCTTCAAGCATCTTCGAAGAATTTGCCTCATTTTTATATATAATTGTTATTTAATCTTTAAGTTTTGGGCAGATGGTCGGACAAAACAATGTCACCTTGGGCTTTTGAACTTGCGATTCACTATTTTCTGACATTTTATGCACTTAAAGATTGAATGAGTAGTCGAAGAAATAATTGATAAATAATAAATAATTGTTAGTTGCAGCGCTATCTAAGAATTAGTTGTAATTTTAGTATGAGTGTCAGTTGGAGGTTTGACAGACAACGATAACCTGAGATTTTGTAAAAGTTTAATGTGCCTTGTTGTCAGTTAGCAGTTTGTTTTTAGCCCCAAACTGGAAAACATAACCACTAAGCTGTTGCAGTGTCTGACTTCTTTGTAAAGTCCACTGTCAAGTCCCTTCCCCCTCATACTGTATGAGGATTAGCAAACCCAAACTGCCTGATAAAATGTGAGTGTTAAGGGATGGTAACTCCCTGGATTTGGTAATTCTGTTAGAATGAGTGAAATTCCCAAAGGAGGGAGCTTAGCTCTGTCCGTTTGGCTTAATGTTACCACCCTCGACACACACTACTACACATGTACATAGACACTCACTTTAGATACAGAGTGTTTGTTTTACTCCCACTCCCCACGCCCACACCCTTGACTGCAGTGCAGCTGAAAATGTGTTCCTCATTTCAAGTCCTTTCTCTCTATTTCACTCTTTCCTTCCTTCCTCCCCATATGTGATCACTTGTCCAATTTCTTTTATTTTTTATTTTTAAGTTCGAGATGCGTACACAGTCACTTAAACTTTTAGTCACACCACAGAGGCCACTAAAGATCGAGTCAATATAGGTATCTATGTTTGGGTCAAATATTTAACCAGCAGAATGTGTACAGATGCAAATCATGACAGTACAGCCCAGAGTGTGGCCTAAGGAAACTGTACAGGGAGGGGTCTTCCACCACTCTGTGACATGTGACAGCCAGATAAACCTCAAGCCACTGTACTCGCACTCTAACACAACACAGCATCTGGCACAGCCTTGGTGGTCCGCAGCAGATAATACCTTTCCCATGAATATATTCCCAGTGTTAGGGATGCTTACATACAGTACTTTTATACTTTTTTTATACTTTTATTTATATATATATATATATATATATATATATATATATATATATATATATATATATTTAAAAAATCATGTCGTTGGCTTTATCTCAGGAGCTATTTACTTGTTTCTTAAATTAAACTTTGATGTATATCTTGGCTCTAATCGATCTGATGATCATTCATTTAATGACCAGGTGGAGAAGGTGACATACTTACCGAAGCAAATATTGGTCTCTTTAGCTGCTTAAAGCTCCACTAAGACTTCCACTATGTTCACCAGCTAGTCTATCTGCCATTCAGTGCTGAGCAGGTAGAATGCAGTGTGTTTTCAGAGCTTTTTCACTGAAACAGCATCCTGCTGGCGCCAAAACAACGCTATGATATCTGTGAGAGTAAACTAAAACGGGAAAGATGTGGTCGGACAGCTAAACAATGAGCTGAAAGTCACTAATAAAGCTCCGTAAAACTGAAGTGGGCTGCAGATTCTGGGGGTTAATTATCTCTAGGTTCATACAAGTGACCCCTTTTTACATTGTTATGTAATGCATTGCTATTATAACAATATAAATTATAGCTGCTTTTAAATTTTCCAAAGTTTCTCTTTTGCAGGAAGCACAAATACCTGGAATCTGCACCGTGTGATATAATTGCATAGTTGAAAATGGATAAATACTTAATGTAATCTAGTGGGTGAGTGGATGACAATTAACTATAATCCTTTTAATAGTCCACCTGACTTCAAAGAGGAAACAAACTCCGGCACAGTGATTCATTTAAATGTATATATTCATTTAAATGTGTGTATAACGCTGTGACTTCTATGTGTACGTCAAATTACTTTCTGGTCCACAAACCATACATGGGGCAGTGGTAAAATGACACCTAAGGCATTCCTACCAGTTTAGTAGTAGTTAGGGGACTGTAACCTACACACACACACACACACATACACACACACACACACTCGAGCAGTTGTTGGTGGATTCTTTGTCCCCAGTAATGACAGGCATCCAGCTCAGAGATATAAAGAGCCTTGTCCGAGTGCCTGAAAACTGCTTGAGACACACACACACACACACACACACACACACACACACACACACACACACACACACACACACACACACACACACACACAGAGTTACAGAAAGACCAGCAAGACTTTGAGGCCATCTTTTTTTTTTTTCACACCATAATGATCTTTTCTCTGCCGATGGCTTGATTGGCATACTTTTGGAACCAACTAAATGGATCTTTTTGCTTCAAAATGCTTTCTTTTTTCAAAGAGCTTAGTCATGCTGAAAAAATGTTTTAAGTGCAAGCTTCCGTCTCTCAAAAAAGAATTATGATAAAATTGAAATCTGCACAATGTAGGCCTAAACCCAGTGCATTAAATTTGACAAAGCCAGTCACTGTGGCATAGCTGAGAGCCGGGTGCTTCTCTACATATGCTATCTCTAGCTTTTCTTTCTTTCTCCTCTCCCTTCATTTGCTATTAGCAGCCTCTGCGGAGAATGGAAACATCTGTATTTAGTGGTGTCATTGCAAGTTCAAAACATCAGTTTAGTCAATCATCTAGACGGAATTCAGTTGCTTGTTTCATTTTCTGGCAAAGGCCAGTGTACACTGTTGTGGTTAGCAGCACATACTGTAAGTTATGGGTTTCGAAGTGAGCTTTTTGCCTGAGGAAGTATATTTTTCTACTACGTTTGAGCGATATGATGATGCATATCGTAAAATATGTGTCAATTATCAGACATCTCTTAATATTTTTGAGGTTATTCAGCCTTTGTGGGAAATCGATTAGCAGGTCTGATTTTTGCATCAGTGGGTTGAAAAACGTTGATTTGTCAGGTATTTAATTAATCAAAGTGTAGTTAACTTTATCTACAGTTTCTTAATTGATTCCAAAAAAATGTACTAGGCCTAGATTAGGAGCTGCACCTAACTATTATTTGTATTATGGAAATAATCTGCCGATTATTTTCTCGATGCACTGATTATTCGTTTGCTCTAGCTATAAAGAGTCAGAAAATACTGAAACATCACAACACAATCAGAATTCCCTTAAGCCCAATCGTGACCTTTTCAGAATCACTTTCCAAAAATCCAAAGATATTCAGTTTACTATCCCATAAAAGCCTTTTCAGTAAAGCCGATAGTTTCTTATGAATATAACCTTTTGGTCTAAATTAAGAGATTTAACTAGCAGTCTGTGACCACCAAACAGGCAGCACAATGAGCACATATAGTACATCTTAGGTTTGTAGTATCCTCTGCGAGGTTGTATAGGCTGCCCTTTCCTTTGCTTACATTTGTAGTGTTAGCAGGTCTAAAACACTTGTTACAATGACAAATCCAAATGTCTCCTCTAATGTCTCACTCAAAGACAGATGGCATATATTGTACTGTATGAATGTGATTAATCGTCACATTTTTCCTGTTGCTTGGAGACAAGAAAACCCTTGGATGCATCCAGCCCAAGGGGTTTCCACAGTGAAATGTAGGCAGAAATAGCAGCTTTTGATGTGCATAAGCTGTTGTATTTTCTGTTTATCAGAGGTCCTCGGTGAACAGACAACTGTCAATATCTTAAAGTCCTAGCAGGCACTCTATAGCAGCGTCAATTTTGCTCTTACTCTAGTCAGAGATAAGAGAATCTGACACTTGCTGTCAGCCAAAGCTGGCCCATAGCAGGTCTTTCTATCCACAGCTTAAAACTAAAAAGGTGGTGTCTCTTATTTTTACTTCCTATAATTTTAGGAAGCTGGCCTAATTTGTGATTGCAATATGCAACTCTGTCTTTACATGGTCACCCTTAAACCAACTTTGTTTAAGTAATTTATAATTTTTTATTTTTATTTTTTAAACAAATATTCTTTTTCTGCTTTTGGAGAAGCTCTTATGTCTTTTTTTTTTTTTTTTTTTTTTTTTTCAAACCTGCAGGGCACAGAGTGCTGTCAGGCCAGACAGTACAGTGCCAGGACCAGATAGTTCTTGTCAGGGCTGCTATAAACTCCCCAACATTTGGAGTGCGGTGCATGAGTTGCATATTTAGGCACGCCCATGGTTCCACTCAATGAGTACAGGGTACTTTCCAATACGGATTATTTAATGGCTGTTGTTATGGAAGAAAGGGTGAATCTGCCTTTAGGGAGATAGGCCATGACAAGATGCTCCTTTTTGTATCATTCCTGCATTTATTTATTTATTTATTTATTTATGTTATTATGCCTCTCTTAAAACTTTCTGGTTGTCATGCCTTGTCCCAGCGTGGTATGCCACTGACTCGACCCTTCCCTGATGCACAATGACGGGTGCTTCTGAGTTTTCAGTTAATATCTATACTGAACAAGTGCATTTTATAGAACTGTCAAATATCTTAGTCTCCCTGCACATCAGTCTCATTCCATGTGATATGAGTAAAAATCAGGTTAGGAGATTGTTTGTAACCTTGAAACCTCATATTATTTTATTTTATTAATTAGTTCAGTTCTCCATAAAAAATATAGTATTTGATACCCAACTTGACTTGGTCTTAATCTAAAACAAATCCTATTAAGTTTGTGTATGTTCAAACATTAGTTTTGAAGGTGTGTGCCTTGTGACACCGACTGGCTTGCAGCATGATGTTGGCATACAGCTCTTACATAACGGCAATCTTTAAAAGCGGTCCCGTGTTTCCATGGTAATGTGTTTTGGTTTCCATAGCAATTGCACTCCTAACAGCAGTGGAGGCTAGCCGAGCCCCCCTGCACGTATATCTGAGGAGAGATGAGAAGTAGGGGTTCTGGCGAGGCGGGGGTGCCTGTGGTTGTGAGATGACAACATCGTGCATAGATGGTGAAAGCTTCCTACATCTACGACCATTGCTTTTGCCAGATTGTCCAAGAAATAAGCAACCTAAGGATCTGGACATAATTTACACCACAGAAAAAGATGCTCTGGAGATGTTTATGTTGGAATGGTGTCTACTATTGCACAGCTGGATTCAGTTAACATTTGTGGGAGGGCAGAGTGCAGTGTGAAATTACTTCATTC
The DNA here is from genome assembly GCF_004354835.1 of Perca flavescens. Lineage (NCBI taxonomy): Eukaryota > Metazoa > Chordata > Actinopteri > Perciformes > Percidae > Perca > Perca flavescens. Next base: position 20,825,867 of record NC_041346.1, on the reverse strand, counting down.
AAAGAAATGCTCCGTGAGATGGCAGTGAAAGTGACCTGATTTAACACCATGACTTATATTTGCGAATGCACAATACGGCCTGTATTCCCTTTTACCCTCTCCTTACTTTGTTTACTCTGACATCGAGGTGATTATACTGACACAGAGCAGAAAACACAAGGAAATATAAAAGCCACAGAGAAGATTTCTGCATGTCATCTGATATTCTCCTCTCTGCTCCACTTTTATCTTTCTCCGTCATGCAGTTTCAGTGATACTTAGGGTTCATTCATCATGTATTTGCAGGCGTTAGCAGATTTTGTGGCTGTGTGCACTGCAGTGTTGGACTGATGGCAGCCTCGAAACAACAAGCCAAAGGATCCTATTACACCAATTCCTGCAGTGCTTTAGTGCATAGAGAGATGGGTCATTGTGAGCAAGATTAGCATAGATAGATAGATAGATAGATAGATAGATAGATAGATAGATAGATAGATAGATATTTATTTTTTTCCTGCTCTCTAAACACAAAATCAGCAGCACAAAGGTGTTTTTTTTCTTTTTTTTCCCCCCCCCAGTGTTTGATTACCATCGTTACCGCTAGCAATAAACACCAACATGAATAGCCAACAGCAAACGCAGCATTAAACACGCCAGAGCAAAGTAAATGAGGTCAGACTAGCAGTCTAGAAGCATTTGGTCCGTCTCCTGTAAACCCGGCTGACACAGGCCAGTCTTGGAAGGGCTGCAAAGACTGCAGTGTTTTCATTAACCTAATAATAATAATAATAATAATAATAATAATAATAATAATAATAATAAAAGCAATAAAAGCAATAATAAAGACCCGGTATTATTGCCACGCAACAGTGTTGTGGCTAATTGTTTTGGTACAGCATGGTAGAGTAGTTCTAGTGCTGAAGAAAGAGAGAACATAACAAGCAAACGGGCACCAGTGATGATGAATTAACATCCTGGTACTTCAGGTTTGTTATAAACTGATATACAGCATAAATAAGATAGTTAAACCAGCCCGCTAAAAGGTAACTAGGTTAGCAAAGTAGTTGTTACTTCCATCTCAGCTTTTGACTCTAATGGAATTAATGAGTTTGCATGGACTTTCTTCTTGTGAATTAATGACTTGTGTTTATTTAAAGGTAATTCTTAACAATGGTATAGGTGGAAATAACCCTTTTTTTATATTATAATACTGTGTTTTCACTTCATATTTCAATTTTACTGAAGGCAGAGTGCAGCTTTAGGTCTTATCCGTGGTTCATGTCCGTTAAGTGTTGTTGTAAAATGATCAGTCTTAAACATGTTACACAGTTTACCCAGTCAGCTTTAAACCTTTTTTTTTCGCTACAATGTTATGTTGTGATCATGTAATTTCCCCTCATTTAATGTGTTTATGAGGTGAAAATGGACCAAACATTGTTGGCCTAGAATTAGCCAAAACGGTTGAAAACACAAAAACCTTGATTGGAGCAGGTGACCTAAGATGTGTGGAAAAAATGTTGGGTTTGATGTGGAAAATCTCAGTACACCAATAAAAGTGGCCAGCCCTGCCAGCTCTCAGTGTGATACTGGATGCTTTGGGTTTGGTCTGCAGTCGTCATGGTAGTTCTGGCTGAACATTTTTTATTGATGCCCAGCCGACTAATGGGCTACATCAGTTTCTGCCAGAGCAACCTCACGTTACCCATGCATGCTTGCACACACGCACATTTCCCTTTGCTCATAACTGGGTCTGCATCCTTTAGAGTCGGGGCTTGAGTAGTCTGTTCTGTGACAGACAGGCGGTGACTGTTTATCCACACATCCACCCAGCCAGCTGGATGGACATGGATCTATAGGAAGTCTGTCTCTCCAATCTCTTTGTCTCTAAATCCCTCCCTGTTGTTGTCACATAGGGGACACATAGTAATTGTGTGTGTGTGTGTGGCTGTGGGTGTGGGTGGCTGTTTGGGGGTGGCTGTGTGGCTACGATACCTTTGGCTATATGTCCTTTGCCCAGCATTGGCAGTTGAGTGGTGTTGTGATTCCAGGAAACACATTGTGGAAATCAATGAAAAGCCATCTCAGCTGGGAAGAGTGATCACATGATTGTGACAGGAAGTAGAGCAGAGCGTGGTCTGTGCGATTGATTTTCTGGTCTAATGACTGGCGATCCCTCCGTCAGCATCTTACTTCCTCCTACTTGATTTTTCCTTACTTAATTTATACTACACATTTAAGAAGGGGGGGAAAAAAACAAAAACAAAACTTTTATAATTTATATATAAAGTTTAAAGCAGACAGTAGGTGATTAAATAGTAGCTATTATTAGTCTGTTTTAATCCTAATTGATATATTTTAGGGATAGACTGATTATCATCCCTAGGTGATTATCGGGCTGTTTTTGGGCAGTTTGCAGATTATGTCTATCAACGTTTTATTTGCCTGATAACCGATAAAGTTAATCAATTAAAAAGTGGGCTACTTTGGCTCCGCTACAGCTCTGTGTCTGTCCCTCTGCTTCCGTTTCACTCACCATTGAGTCTGACTTAATGTCCCGCCCACAACACTTTATGACTGTCTTTTACTGTGTATTATGTTGAAAGTTTCTAATTTATTAAATAATTGCTTAAAGGATTTAAACAGTTTTGTTTGAGTTTGTAACATTCTAAAATCTTAATTTTGACTTAAAGATTTCCATTTTCAATGTAAATGCATATCCGTTCCAAATATCGGTTATCGGTTTCATTAGCTAATAATTATCGGTATCTGTATCAGCCTTGAAAAACCAGTTCAAACCTCATCTCTGATCACTCCCTCCTACAGGAGGCCAGCCCAGGATGAACGGCAACTCAGGTGCCGGCGTGGTGACGGCCCCCCCTCCCACCACAGCCCCACACAAGGAGCGGTACTTCGACCGGGTGGATGAGAGCAGCCCGGAGTACCAGAGGGAGAGAAACATGGCACCCGACCTGCGGCAGGACTTCAACATGATGGAGCAGAGGAAGAGGGTCTCCATGATACTACAGAGTCCGGTCAGTGGAGCAGACACATTAAATATATTCAGATTCAGGAGCATACGCTGCATTTGCGCGACACTCACTACATTAACTGACAAAAATACTGTGGTTGCACTGCCATTACCAGCATGGTCAAATTTGAAAAGGCTCTTTTTAGTGTAAAGGCAGCAGCCTTCTCAACAGCACATGATGGATCCGGATTATTCCCCATCAACCGTGTGTGACCGACCAGCTGAATACCCAGAACAGAGAACAGCACTGTTTACAGGTGTATTGTATGTGTGAGAAGCACGGATGTATTAAAGTCCTAAAAATAAAAATAAAAAAAAAGAGCCCAGTGGTGCCTATATGAGGTTTTTACTTTGTTAGGCTCAGGACACTGTTTTCTCTGTATCTCAACCTTATGTATTGTGAATATGAATTGTATGCAAATTACACTCGGTTGCCTATTTATTAGTTTTCCTAGCTATATCTAATGCAGTCTAATACAACAGTCCTGTTCAACTGTATTGCATAATCCAAGAGAGGGGTTTCTGTTATGTCAGTGTGATGCAGTACAATTCAACAGCAACACACACTGCAGCCTCCAATCTGACCATAGTTGAATCACAACCTTTTTAAAACAGTTGCAACAAAAACATTATAACCTTTTGTGAAGTTAGGATTTATTGCAGGACTTTTGTATTGGACTGCATTGATTTGTGCTAGGTGTACCTAATAATAAACTGGAAACGGAGTGTATGTTTGGCTAATGTGTGTACTTGTGTGTTTACCTGCCCCTCTGCCAATATGCTGTGTCTGTTAAAAAGCATACATTTAAGTTCATGTTACTTAAAGTAACCTCAAGCAAGTTTTTTTTTTTTTTTTTTTTTTTTGCAAGTTCCTTATTATACCTTTTTTTTTTTTTTAATTGAATTTAATAAACAGTTACTGAGTAAAGGGTTAGTACACACTGCAGTATGCTGTCAGAAATTGTCATCAGTGATATGAGTTTGTAGTAAATAATGGTATGGTTGTTAAAAGCTTGTTCACATGGTTTCAGGGTATTTCATTTACTAAATATGGAATTTGGTTGTAAAATGTCCGTAGCCTCTTAATCTCAAACAAGCCTTTGTTTTGGGGTCATTGTGCCCCTATGTGTTTGGTTTTTTTTGCCCTTACATTTTTTTGTGTTTTTGTGTCTTCGTTGTTGACCGGCAGGCATTCTGCGATGAGCTGGAGACAATGATCCAGGATCAGCTGAAGAAGGGGAAGACACCCACTAGCCTGTTGGCTCTGCAGCAGATCGCAGACTTCATGACCACCAGCATGCCTTCCATGTATCCCGCTGCACCTCAGGGAGGCATGGCGGCACTCAACATGAGTAAGCAGAGAAGGGAATAAGTGTGTGTGACTTTTTGACCTCAGCCCTGCTATGTCTGTGCTCACAATGAAGAATGCAGCATAAGCCAAAGTTAATTATTGGACAAAGAGTCCAGTTGGATTCAGACTCCATCTAATTGCTATTATCTGTAACGGAGATTATTTTCTTTCCTACTAGCAAGGAATCAGGAATGGTGGTTGTTATTTTTGTTCCATACAGAGCACTATATTTGATAATTTTTTTGTTTCTTTTATCTCACTATTATTTGTCAGCCTCTTTCATGTAAGCGAACCCTGTCTTCTCCACTCAGGTTTGGGTATGGTGACTCCAGTGAATGATCTGCGTGGCTCAGACTCTATTTCCTATGACAAGGACGAGAAGTTGCTCCGCTGCAAGCTGGCTGCCTTTTATCGGCTCGCTGACTTGTTCGGCTGGTCCGAGCTCATCTACAACCACATCACAGTAAGATGGGATTCTTTCTTTATAATATAACTGAAAATGTTGACTGAATTTGTCATTCAGCAGTTCATTAAGATATATTTACCATCTTAATCTTAATATGTTCCACTAAAGAACCGCTAGTCCTCATATGGCGTGTATCATGTAGCTATCCTCTTGTGATCGTCATCCAACAGAGAACCACGAATTAGCAGAAAAAGAGCCTAAAATTTGCAATATAAATTTAAAGTGGCAATCACTTAAGATTTTTCTCATTCATTTAGAAATTCTATTTGAGTGAAAACAGTGTTGTTGATACATGAGCTTCAATTTTTCATAATAATAAATATAGTTTTTACCTGTTTTTACTGAGTATTAATCAGTCAAAATTGTTAATGTTGCTTAACGATTAAATGGTTAATTATTAACATAACCTAATCCATGGGTATATGGCAATCAGCATTTTTTTTTTTTTTTTTTTTTTGCCATTTTGCAAAAATTTAAACAAATATGCTCAAATTCAACAAATATTGGCCACATTGTACAAGTTTCAATGCTATGTGGGTATATGATCTGAATTGTAGGTTTATAATATATTCTAAGAAGGTATGCTTTGGTGTGTGTAAGTGAAATGAACATTAAAGTAACACTATGATCTAATTTGACTGTCAACTGGTCCTTTAGGTCAGGGTGAACTCAGACCAGGAGCGCTTCCTAATTATCCCCTTTGGGCTCCTGTACAGTGAAGTCACCGCTTCCAGTCTGGTGAGAATCTGTGCTGATTTCTATTACAACTGCATGTCTTGTCTTATGGTCTCTTTCTACTTTTCTATCAGTGATATCGGAGTATTGGTGTACTTCTCATGTGATTTAAAATATGTTGTAATAGGTGAGATTCTTAAGTCTTTGAGTAACTTTTTGTTGTCTGCCATGCTGTCCAGGTGAAGATAAACCTTCAAGGTGAGATAGTTGACCGGGGAAGCACCAATCTCGGGGTCAACCAGGCCGGCTTCACTCTCCACTCTGCCATCTACGCTGCACGGCCCGATGTCAAGTGTATCGTACATATACATACATCCGCTGGTGGTGCGGTAAGGGACAGCACGTACAAATGAATATACCCAATATGAACACAGAGACTCTGATGTCATTTGTTGGGGTCTGTTTGATTGCAGGTGTCCGCCATGAAATGCGGCCTGTTGCCCATCTCACCTGAGGCACTGTCCCTGGGTGAGGTGGCCTATCATGACTACCAAGGCATACTGGTCGATGAGGAAGAAAGTACCCTCATACAGAGGAACCTTGGGCCTAACAGCAAGGTAACAGCAGAGTGTATATCTGTATGTGAAAATGACCAACAAGATCAATATTGCTTCTGCAGCAGCTGTGCAAATGTCAATTTGAAATGTAATAGTTTCATTAAAAAAAACCTGCTAAATTCTAATTTTATTACTTCTGCTTTTCTTTGCTGTTTTATTTATTTATTTTTTATTTCTCCTCTCTCCCAGGTGCTCATTCTGAGGAACCATGGCTTGGTGTCTGTAGGCGAAACAGTGGAGGAAGCTTTCTATTACATCCACAATCTGGTCACTGCCTGTGAGATCCAGGTAGGACGCACGTTGAACTCTGTATAGGACACTCCCACTGAAATATCACTTGGAAATTGCATTTAGCGCATGGACATTTATTTATGTCAAAAGTATTATCACTTTGCTTTTATTGTGATATGATGTATAGAACCATTTGTTTCCATTTCGGTTGTTGTATTTGGCACCATATGTTTGTCTGCATTTTTCATAACAATTGTCTTTGTCCCTTCTTTCTCCACATTTTTATGTGTTCATCTTTCTTCATCTTGATGTCTGTATGCGTGTTTGTGTGTGTCATGTCCACATTTTATTTCCCTTCTGTATTCTGGATATGTCTGTGGTTTGTCTGTCGGTATCCCTCCCAATTTCTTTCAGGTGCGAACACTGGCCAGCGCTGGAGGGCCCGATAATCTGGTGTTGTTGGATCCAACGAAATACAAGTCCCGCCCACGGGTCCCGGAGCCAGCCGTCGATGGGCCTTCTACACACCCCAAGTGGCTAGTTGGGGAGCAGGAGTTTGAGGCTCTCATGAGAATGCTCGACAACTTGGTAAGTACAAAGAGAATGGGGGAACATTTGCCGTGGAGTGGGAGTTCTTCATTCTTTGAACACCTTTTTTTTTTTTTTTTTTTTTAATTCTTTTTTAATTTTGGATCAACTGTGCCTTTTTTAATTTCTGGAACCCTGGCTACTGGATGAATTACTACCCACTTCTCCACTCTCTGTGAGTGTAGCCTTTAAAGCAACCCTGTAGGTTTTCCTCTACACTGGCCACAATGGACCATATTGGATAGTGGTAAAACTGACTCAGTAATGTCCGTTACACAGCAATCTATCTAAAGTTTGCTAACATTAGCTAGCATTAGCCACCATAAGCTACTGGTCATACCAGACCAGAATGTATTGATTTGAACAACCCCGTGTTCTATTGCCGATAAATTAATGTTTTGTTTAAGAGAAGAAGAATGTATTATTTCTTCTTTTAAAACAGTCATAGTTACATAGTGTTTACTAGAAATGCACCGATTAGCTACAACTTTCTAGGCCGATTCCGATTTTCTTTGAGTTAGGCCAGCCGATACTGATTTTAGCCGATTTCGATTTAATTTTTTCTAACCACTTGACAGCACACGCAAATATTTATTTTCTATCTTTTCTTTAATAGAACATTTTGCACAGAACATAGAAAAGTTTTTGAACAGATAATGGATCGCTATAAAATAGAACTATATAAATTACTCTTGGTGTGGGAAATTCAACACATCTAAAGTGCAATGTTAGAACCATTTCCTTCTTTTCACATCCAATATCCAACAACAAAATAATAATTTGATTTTGGTTTTTGGTGTCGTCCCTCCACGCCCTACTTTTTCCTTGCAGGTGTTGCATATTGCAAACTTGTTATCTTCTGCACACACGCTGAAGAATTTCCAAACAGCTGACATGTTGCAGGTGAATTCCCGAGGTTCCCTACATGTGTGAGAATAGCGGCGACACGCACTTCACACGGCGAGCGGGTATGCGCGACACACGGCGGAAAAGTTGAGAGAAGGGGGGGGGGAAGAGAAGCGACTGCTGTCGCGTCCGTGTATGCGTGCGTCCTTGAGAACTGTAACTTGTATAACTTATGTTGTCAGTTAATTGTAGCGTTGATCGGCATATGTCAGACAGGTCATGGCCGAGCACGTGGAAACCGGCCAATTCCGGTCACTGGCCGGTCCATCGGTGCATCTCTAGTATTTACTTAAAAGTAGCTACTTAAAAAGTACTTTAAACATTGATATACAGTTGGTGTAGTAACTATTTATTAACCCCTGTTTTATGTTTGTCTTCCTGTTTCACAGGGCTACAGGACGGGCTACCCTTACCGCTGCCCAGCATTGCGAGACAAAGCTAAAAAGCACAGTGAAGTGGAGATCGCTCCCTCCACCCACGGTGGTTACTCATACGGGGAGGACAGTGACTCAGGTGCTCGCTCCCCAATGAAACAGAGCTTCCAGCGCGGCCAGCGTGACAAGACCCGCTGGCTCAATGCCGGCGGCCGGCCTGACGAGCCCTGCGAGGATGGGCCCGACGGCAGCAGCCCCAAGTCGAAGCCTAAGGTGTGGACGAACATAACACACGATCACGTCAAACCCTTGCTGCAGTCTCTCTCGTCTGGTGTCTGCGTGCCAAGCTGTATAACCAACTGCTTGGTCTGTGCCTACCTTATTGTTCATAGTAAAGATTTTACAGCTACCTTGTTGGTGGAAATGGGCAGGTGGTCGGCATCCTTAGGTTCTGGGGACAGTGAGGAGTAAAAGTATAGTTCAAAGCTGAAACCGTTGATGGTGCTAGGCTAAAAATAGAAGTTGGTATAATCCTGCTTTTCACTCACTGTAATTTCACATGTCCTATTAACCCACCTTTCAATGCAGTTAACTCTGCTCTGTTAATTACTTGGCAGCATAGCAATGAAGATTTCTTGACTCTCCTTGCTCAGTTTTCCCTTCTGTTCTCCTAATGCTTCATGATGCCGTGCCAGCTGCCCAAAGCATGCCCCACTGCATGTGTAGTAGTGAAATGCATTGTTGGTGTTGCTGTTTTTCCCAGAGGAGCGAGCAGCAGGGGTGTGGCATGAGTCCTCAAGTGGGCAGGTGAATGTGGCAAGACACGGTGACGTTGCTGCTCAACGCCCCGCAGTACACACGCACTTAGTTTTGTCTTTGCATGTTGAAGTTGTCCTTTTTGTTAACTTTGTTGCTCAAACACGATTCAGCGAAAAAGGATAAAGAAAATGCAACTACAGTGAGTTTTGGGGCTATATTCTTAAGCGTATTAATACGATTTACATTGCCCGTATAAATGAGGGAGGTGATGGCATGTCTCTAATCTTTTACTAGAATAACAACAGATACATTATAAACATCTGATAAGAAAAAATAATTGGTATAAGAAAAAAAGCCAAATTTAGCTTTGCCAAAGGGGTTATGCAGCCTGCTTTTCTAATTTTTTTTTTTTTCCTCAAACACCTTCAAGTGCTCCCAGTTGTACTTTTCTGTTTCCTCCTTATTGTTTGTTTTCTGGTTTCAGTTTATTCTGAAAATCGTATTTCAACCCCTTAAGGCCTGCATGAATGGATTTGTTTGAAAAAAAAAAAAGCCATGAAATTTGACCTGACTTTTGAATCAATTATCTCCTGTTGGGAAAGTAGGAAATGTTGTGTTGTGAGACTCTTTCTCAGTGAGTATATCGCTTTTACATGTTCATCTCATACTCAACCAACCCAGCTACTTCCATCCAGAAACCTTCCTCATCTAGCCCCTGGTTTGGCAGCTAACCAGCCAAGCTTAAAGTAAACACAGGAATAGACTCATGAGCTTACGCTTTCCACCGCGAATTACATGCCTAGTTTAAAAAGGTTAAACAAAGTATTTTGCATGAAAGCTGAAGATTTGATGTGTATATTCACCCGCTGCTCATTCAGTTTGGTGCAAGAAGTGGGTGCAAACTTTATTTTTTTCCTCCAATCATGCTGAGCATTACCAGGTTTACAAAAACATTGTGAAAAGTAGGTGGGGTATTTTTTTTTTCCACATTTAAAAGGAAAATGTCAAGACACTAAAAGGTTTCATGCTCTGCAGGAAAGATACACTCTTGTCTTAGTTTGCAGCGTTGTGGCTTTTGTTTTGTCCCAACGTGTGCGAGTGTCCTCGGGTGTGTTTCTCTCTTATCTCTGTTGTCCTTGTTGTGTATCAGCCTGGGAAATGACTATGGTGATGCCAGCTCACCCCTCACTGCCACTCTCGCTTCGTAAGCCAGCCTCATCATCTGTCACCCACCCAGCCATCCATCCCTCTTGCCACCCCTGCCCCCCCCCCCACTTCTCCCTCCCTCACCCCTTTTACCTTTTTCTTTCTTTCTCATTCTGTGATTTTTTTTTTTTTTTTTTTTTTTTCAGTTGATCTTCAGTGTGCTCCTTCTGTTTTCTTAATCTAAATAGCACATCAATGATGATGACAAATGGTTTTCCGTAGGTCAAGTACATTGTTAGGCTTTAGTTGGTGCATTTTTAACTGTCGTTATGCGCGAGGTCTCGGTCGTCAGTTTCTGACTGAGCATCAGCGACCCTGATCACCTCAGAAGTATTAATCCAAAAACGGAGTCTAACCATCGGGAGGATTTTTCAAACGGTATTTCCTCTCTGTGTGGGCTCCTAAAATCTGTCGTATGTCAAGCTTTTACTTCTCAGCAGCTTAAAAAATATCATGAACCACAAGTCCTCATCGTATCACTTCAAACTCCCTCTTGCAGGTTCATCTGTGAGTTTCTGGTGTTTTAGCAATGACTTTTTTTTTTTTTTTTTTTTTTTTTATTCCAGAATACTTGATACTTGATAAAGTCCTTAATTTTCTTTATGACATTTAAGCTTAATGCAACAGTTTCTCAGTTAAAAAAATCATGTGTCAGGACAGCTCTAGTGCTCTTCACTTTAGATCATTAAGTCACTGCTCCTGTCTGTGTTTAAGCCCCACTGCACCACATTACTGGGAAAATACAATCTAATATGGGTTGATAAGTGAGCATCAGAGAGGTAATGTTGTAAAACAATCCTTTACTAAATTCATAGAAGGATAAATTAATCTCATCATCATTGGTTCACTTTTTACATTTAAACCCTTTTACAGCCATCCTTTGTCCATTTCAGTTCAGCATGATTCATGTATTGTGAAGCCTGCATAGTATTTTGTAATTCTATTTTTGTGCCTGGGTTTTCATGTCATTCAGTGTATCTGGGTTTAGTTGTGTTTTAAAAAAAAAAAAAAAACATTTTATGTGGTGTTTACAGTGGACAAAGGAAGACGGACTCCGCCAGTCTGCCGCGGCCAATCAGTTCATCCCAATGAACACCAACCCAAAGGAAGTCCTGGAAATGAGGAATAAGGTATCACGTTTGTCTCCTTTTTTTTAGTGAAGCAAAGACCATCTGAGACTCCTGAGGCACATGGATGCACGATAAGTTTATCATTCTTTTTATGACTTCAAATGTTTGTAGATCCGGGAGCAGAACCTGCAGGACATAACCACAGCAGGGCCCCAGTCTCAGGTTCTGTGTGCCAGCACCATGGTGGAACGCTCCTTCACCCAGGTCAGTCTGTAAACTCTGCACATACAAACCTCGCCACTACAGCAATCCTGACCTGGAGATGAATATGTGTCTCATACTGATTATATACTTGAGAGTTTGTGCAGTTTGGTCACTTTTATGCAGTTTAAATAATAATCCTAATATATTCTGTCCAGGTCTGGAGTCACCCCCTAAACCAAAATTCTGCACATTGTGAATAGTGTGGATGAAGTTGTCCTTTAGCTTTTAATAATAACAAAAATTAAAACATGACATCAGTTTCTGAAGGAGTAACTTCACCACTAATAACAGAGCGCAAAATATATCCTATATGTTTTGACCCAGAGAATGGGGTGACTTTGTAACTGTCACATTATTCTTTGACCACAGAGAGTGTCAATCTGGCAGGTGAGTTGTGTTTGGGAGAGGTAATCTCACTCTGCTCTCCAAAACTCCCAGCTCCGGTTGTGGCCATATTCATACATTGTTTTTGTTTTCTCTCCTTCGTTTCCTTTTTTATTTATTTATTTATTTTATATTTTATTCTTTTACTTTTTCTTTCCGGTAGTACAGAGTTGAGGCTGTTATCTGTCTCAGCACTTTAAGACTGGTCCATTTTTGAACTCTTGCATTGTTCAACTAGATCCCCACTGCAGTCCAATATACTTTTATTTCTGTGCATGCACTCTTTATCCTATTTTCGATATGTGAAAATGGAAAGTGGCTTAAAATTTGACTTAAGAGTTCAGTTTGCATGGTTTTGCCCTCCCTTTGCTGGGCAGCTCAATTCTTCCACTTCCTGGACATTTAACCCAAACACCCTGAGGAGCAGGACATGGAAATGAAACAGAGCTGCACATTAACCAAGTTTTAGGGCCCCCCCGTGTGGATCGTTTGTCTTCAAAATGCATGATCTCGGCAATTTGTTCTATCACTGCTATGCTTTTCACAGCCCCACATCACTTTTCAGAACCATCTTGCTTTGCATTTCCAATGCTTGTGAATGTCTCTATGGTATATGTGTATGCAGAGGTGGAAAGTAACTAACAAAAGAGGAATGGAAAACAATTAACCCTACTCTTTACCAAGATTTCAGACATTCTTTTTTTTAATGAAGAAAAAATGCAACTACTTTTTAAAAAGGCAGACTTACAGAGATTTATAACCAGGAGGATGTGTTCACTTTAAGCCTCCTTTTTTTTTTTTTTTTTTTTTTTTTTTTTTTTTTTGAAAGATAATCTCTCCAAACTTTAAATTTGGGAGACTTATAACTGTGTATTCTTATTGAAATGGCCATGGTCAGGTTGACAAATTGGATCGCTGTTACCCAAAGTAGTAGCCTCACATGTGCTTGAGGATTACTTTCATATTAGTGTTTGTACTTGAGCGAGCTACCAAAGTACTCTTTCCACCTTTGTGTGTGAAAGGTGGAATGTTTCTGAATGTCCGCACACATTCATGCCTGCCTGACAGACTGCTGATTTGAATGTGCTGGTGTTTAAGAGTTGGGTTGTGCTCCCTCCCCTCACTGGGTTTACTATTGCAGGACGCCCCTCTGTCTGACTGTACAGACACTATTGAAGGCCTCGATGTGTCCGAGGGGTCCTATAGTCCTGCTAAATCAATTAGAAAGGTACTTACTGCTCCAGTCACAAATATTCACTTGTACTTCACATCATCCTCCAGTCATTCCTCTGAGTCTGCAGATAGACACCTGATATCTGGGCTTGTATAGATGAAGTGGATAATAGTGCTAGAATGAGGGAATTTTCTCTTTTATGCTTGTATGGTGACCTAGTCTTTCCTACATGTTTATGAACTGTAGAGCCTGAGAACTGTGGATACAGTTACATTGAATGTTTTTTTTTGTTGATAGTTGTGTATTTATCATGAGTCTGTCTGCAGGAGAGATTTTTACCTTTTGTTTCAAAATGTATTGTTGAAGTGGGCAATCAAGAGGGCAGGTATTATATCCAGTGATGGTGGGGTTTGCTTCAGGTAGGAATAAAACAAAAGTCCTTGAATAAAACTAAAGTTTTTGGTTTAAAGAACACAACTATTGTAAGTTTACTGCAGCTATGCTTTTTCTGCTTCACCTTGACTATTTCTTGCGTGCCTGCTGATGTAGTATTGGCTTGAACTTTTTCTCAAATCTGTCCGTGCTTGGCTTTTATGCATCAGTGTTGCTGTATAAAATGAAACAGGAAAAATGTTGCTTATTCCTAATATAATAAGAAGTAGCCTGTTGTTATTTTACATCATAACGTGTGGATTTTGAAATGGTGTAACTTCATCTATGGCTGATACTTCTGCTCACGCTGCATCATAGTTGTGTGTAAACGGCCTCGGATCTGATAATCCAGTTCACGCTACAGCTAGTTTTTTAAAATATATATATATATATATATATATATATATATATATATATATATATATATATATATATATATATATATATATATATATATATATATATATATATATATATATATATATATATATATATGGAATCCTTCTATGTGTAACCTGCATTGACCATTACCTCTTTCTACCTTCCTTTTGTGTGTCCTAAAGGGGGAGCTAGTGACCGCATCCAAAGCCATCATCGAGAAGGAGTACCAACCCAAGGTTATCGTCAGCAAGCAGGGTCCCAACCCCTTCACCAAACTCACCGACCAGGAGCTGGAGGAGTACCGCAAGGAGGTGGAGCAGAAACAGAAAGGGCCTGAAGGTAACGCTGACGAGTGGAGATGATGAAATGTATCTAAGTATAATGTGAAGGAAAAAAAAAATACTTTCCACACCCCTTCTACCATGGTGTTGTGTTTATATATTAAATTTAAACATGCTCATGATTAAAATTAGGTTTTTAAAGGATATATGCAATAAAAGAATATTTACCTTCCTGCAGAATCACTTTATCTCTCCATACACACACATACACATGACACAGTGCAGGGACGAGACGATAGTAGGGAGGGATCAGCCTCCAGCGTACCCTATCCTGAGCCTGAAACGCTACCGAGGGGTCGATCCTCCGTCTCCACACCTCTGCAGTCTGCCACTGTGTCACCCAGCTTAGAGATAGCCCCAGCTCCGAGTGCCACACCGGCCTCTTCCTCCATCGTCCTCTCCAGTGGGGCTGAGCCAGCTCAGGGCGGCACAGACTCTGCAGACGACGTTTTTTCGACCGCAGAAGAGGTTTTTTCAGCTCCAGATTCCCCACACAAGGAGTTCCACTGCGCCGTGGTGCGAGCCCTCAGCAAGGAGCCGTCAGCAGTACAGGCAGCTAAGGCAGAGCAGGCTCCAGGTACAACAGATGACGCAGAGTCGTCCCTAAAATCCGGCCTTCCGCTTCCCTCCTCCCCTGCTCAGCCCTGGTCCGTCTCACACGCTGCTGCACTGGGAGTGTGGAAATCCCTGCCTGGTGTGTCCTCTCCTTTTTCTTGGGGTTTGGAGTCTGCTGCAGTTGTTTTACCAAGCATCCTCCCTACCCACAGTTCAATCTTCGAAGCCTTTGCTTGATTATTCCCCACCCCATCCCCTCTCTCTGATGCCTCAGAGGCATCAGAGTTCTGGCAGATCAGATAGCTTTCTGCAGTTTGATTGGACGAGGAGCTGAGTAGAGAGGATGTGAGGAGCTAAAAGCAAGCTCTTTCTAAAATTTGAAACCATACCCCTCACTTTGAGGGCGCCCTCTTCGCAACTCTAAAAGTGCTTTTGAATTGGAGTGTTGTGCTAACTTCTTTTGAGGAAGCTGTGTCTGATCCAATCAGAGCATCCCATGTGTGGACATAATGGTGTCCTCCTTCTCTTCCTGCTAACATGTCCTGGATATATCTCTGTTGGTGTCTACTCTCCCTCCTGTGCCTCTGACTGATTTCCAATCAAAATGAACGGTAGTTTTGGTTGGTTTAGCGCTTCGGGATAAGTTAAGGTTGATTTTTACTGGTATTGTTTAAAAAGTGTTTGCAGTGTTCTTGATTAAAGCTTCCTCCTTGGTTTGGTCCTTTGTGTTGTCCTCTTTTATTTGTGTTGCAATGCTGTTGGTGTCGACCTTTAAGATTCTTTGAATGTTCTATCAAAATTAAATTATGTAAACAGTTTCTGACTGTTTGTTTAATTTCTGCTGATCTTCATTTTAGACCAGGAGCAGCTTGAAGAGCCTGAGGAGGCAGAGCCCAAAAGCCAGAAACCCACCGCCACTCCACCCAGCACCCCCATCAGAGCAGAGGAAGGTAGGTTGGCCCGACATACTTGACACTCCTGGTGCGGCCTGGTTCAGCATGGGTTTCTCCACTCCTCTTGCTGGGTTTTGGGTCTTTTCTAGGCTCTACACAGGGAAAGCGGAGGCTTCTGCCAGTCTACCTGCCTGCTTGTCTTGGGATCTGTTCATGTTGTGGTCTTTAATAATACTACTACAGGTGCTGTGCTGTGTTTACTGTAATAACAGGCCAAGAGGTTTTGGTTATTTAATCAGGTTTATGCTATAAGAAATGTGGAAATTACAGGCTTCCATATGTAATGTCAATTAAATAGTTTGAAAAGACAATACATCACTAGGGTTGGGTATCAGATACCGGTGCTGAAATGATTTTTAAAATGGTGCCGGTGCCTGAACTACTTAAAAATAAAAAATAAAAGAGCACAAAACGACAGTCGGCGACATTTCAGTGACATGTGATTTATTTGTTAAATTTAGCATTTATTGATGGTCCTGTGCAGATGTCGGTCTATTTTTTTTCCCTCTTGGTCTTTATTACTATTGGATTACACCTATGTGAACAGTATCATCTATGATGATACAAGAACAGTCTCGAAGAGTTCTTCATTTATAAAGTAATTGGCATTATTCCAGTCATACACCTCAAGTTTTCCCTTTTTTTTATTTTAAATGAGCTACAGTTCTCATGAGGGAGGAAAGTAATGAATAGCTTTGATCGCAGGTGTAATCTAATACCTGAACTGTTGTTATATAACAAATGTCTCGATGTACAGTAACTCCTTTGCCCCTTCACTTCCATTCGCCATCGTTTTTGGAGTCTACTAAGAATGGTTCCCAACCATTCTTTTTAAGATTTTCTTCTGCCGTTTTTATTTCTCTATTCCACATTTTTTTATTTCTTTTTATTTAACACTGTGCCTGTGGTTTGACCTGCATAGACATTTGTTTCTACTTGTTCTTTTTCTTCTTTGTGGCTGCGATTACAATCAGGAGATGGAAATTCAAAAGAGTACCTGTTGCCATAGTAAGTACGTACTGTTCCAACTCCTCACCACCCTCCTAAATCACCCGTCGCCCTCCATTCCTGTTTTTGATCATGTTCCCTTTTTTCTTTGCATGGCTTCACTAGTAGAGCTGTTCTATGGTCTGAACTAACCTTTTTTTCTGGGGTTTGAGACTGTTCAGTCAGTTTTAACTCTGAACTCCTCTGAATCTCTTTCTTGGGGTTGCTGGGGGTTATTTCAGAGCTCCTCCCTTTTTGTTTTGTTTTAAAAAAAAAAGTAAGAAAAATGACACTGACAAGAAATGGTTATCTTAATTCATTTTCCTTACAATCTTATTTCAGGTGTGATCCTTAGAGCTGTAATATCATGCATTAAAGTCCCATTTACCGGATTGATAGTGACCTGGTCCAAACAAAAGTGGAGGATGTTCCTGAAGTAAATCTCCCAGCTCCCCAAAACCTTTTTTACGTTGGATAACCGCTCTTTTCCTCCTGCCAATGAGTCACTGTCAAATTAACCAACCTCTCTTGCACATGTGCACATTTTTATCAATGTTATAGGACACTTTTATATTTGTGTTCCATGGGGGGGGGAATCAGGTAATGTTTTGAAAATGTGATGAATGTTTGTTTGTCTTCCAGACGAGTCCTTTACCAGGTACATCAGTGCTTTATTTGGGTGTGGCTTTCCAACCAAACTCGCTGCTGTCGGCTTTGCTGAGACTCACTTTAGGTTTAGCTTGAAAGGACAGTTGAGGTCCGATGCTTTTGGCTGTGTGGTGTTGTTTAGTCTCCATTTTATTTTATCTGTCTGTGTGTTCGGCCCCATCTCCGTTCTGCCAGAATAGAGAGATGTAAAATGAAGACTGCTGTGGGGCCCATTTGAGTTTTCTCAGGTCTTAACAAAGGGGGTTTTCTGGCTGTGGTCTGTGGCATGTGAGCATTATTAAAAATGAACAAAGCTGTAGTTGTGTTGCACCCGGCTGCACTGTGTCCGCTTGTATCTGAGCTTCAAGCTGTGGTCTGGATGCTGTTGGGGCCATTAATCCTGGAAGGTCTGCTGGAGCAGAGCTTCTGGATCCAGCACCAGCACTTCTTTCTTGACTCTCTCTTTTTTTTTTTTTTTTTTTTTTTTTTTTTTTTTAAGCTGGGAGTATTTAAGTTGTATATAAGGATGATGCAGGCTTTTCTACTAACTATCTGGTGATGGTGCATGGACACTGATGTTTGCAGAGTTTTAAGTTTAGCTAGCCAGCTGTTATCATTAGCCCTGTGCATTTGATCGTGTCTTCTGACTTTTTAATGTCTCAAGTTGACTCAAATGAAAATATAGAATATTTGCTAAACAGTCTTGAATGTGCATTTTGCTCAAGCTAAGAGGCCCCATAGTGTTGCAGGGCTGCTTAGCCCTAGTATTAAAGTATAGTATGATAAGGAAAATCTAATGTTAACATAACCCTCTTCAGATCCTTACAATAACATACGTGGGCAAACGCTAGATTTATTTAAATAGAAAAAAATAATAGAAATCAGTATTAGAAAATAGATGTATCATTCCAAGAATAATTTACAGATTACTATACTTCATTGTGATCTGTGAAAATGGACATACAAACTTTTCTTGCACTCTTTATTAAGAACAAAGGGAGAATCTCTATTTAGTCATACTCCCAGCAACTGTATTAGATTGCAGTCAAATGATTATTCAAGGCCTAATTTTAACTTCTTTCACCTGAGAGCTGAGCCAGTTCTACAGTAATATAACTTGTTCCCTTCCCCTGACTTTTTATGTAACTTTGCTTGTGTGGTCATGTTATTAAAAACGTTGGGGGGGAAAAATACAATATTTTCTGTGTTGTAGACATTGATTTTTGCTTGTTTGTACACAGGGTGCAAATGAGCCAGGGAACTGCACTCATTAAGATTTCCCTCTTTAAATGAAGGTAAATCAGAAAAATGCTGTGTAGCAGCTTGGGATAGTGAGTCAATGAGAGATGGGTTTTGTAATGTACAAGAGACCGTGTATCTTGGTTTGGCTTTTGATCGGAGGAAAGGTATCAGTTAAGGTGTCAGGTGTATTATTTTTATTAGTGTGTGTTTGTGAATTTAGTGGGAATGTTGCCTTTGGAAGGGTTAGACTTTTTTTAAATGTTTGCTTCAAGTCTGTATCCTCTTGAACTGATTATATCAATCATCATAGATGGATAAACTAAAGAGCCAAGTTGTGTGGACTTGTGCGGTAACAAGAGAATGCTTTTTTTAAAAGTAGAAAATCATGTGGATTTAACAGCTTATTCAGCAGCCGATATGTTGTAGCCTCAGTGGTGTGTAAGCTCAGCAGCACAAACCCATCAGTTTGTCTTCTGAGATCAATAACTCTTGATAACTCTTCTCTCCCCCCCCCTTCCCCCATCAGAGTCCCTGCCAGAACAAACTTATAAGGATGAGAGTGACGCCGCCACCCTGAGACAGACCCTTCCAGATTTAACACCTGATGACCCCTCCGATGCCCCAGCACTTCCTGCCGAAGACTGCCCCTCTGCCCCTGCCACCGCAGACGCAGCTGAGGTAGAGGAGCCTGCGGACGCTGGCGACCAGGAGGGAGAAGAGTCTCCCAGCAAATCACCCTCCAAAAAGAAAAAGAAGTTCCGCACCCCTTCCTTCTTAAAGAAAAACAAAAAAAAGACAGAGTCCTAAATTAGAGAATGTTGGATCGGTCCTCAAGGCTGGCCTCTGCCTCTTTTCATTTTCGCTTCTTGTCTGCTATCAGTGCACCCTGCGAGCAAGCCACAGTAACACACAGTTAAGCTTTTTTTGTTGTTTTGATATTATTTGTCGCTGGCTTATTAACCTATTTTTCCTCGTTAGTGTGTGCCAATTTTGTATACAGTGTAAAAATGATTGATTGCACAAAGGTTTTTAATTATTAGAGGCTTTTTAGTTGTGTGAGTGATGCATTCTGTCTAGTCCACTCCATCCGGCCTTTGATGCATGTCTATTACTACAGGCCCACACTTAAGGTTTGAGGGTGAGATTTTAGTGTTTTATCGCCCTCATTTATTTTTAAAGAGTATTGCTAAACTGTTGTAACCACTAGAATGTATTGGGATTGTATCAAAAATATGTCAAAAGTGTCTTTTCAAAAACGGTGAATGCAGAAAGAGAAGCTTGTACTCTCTCATTTAACTGGTGGTCAATTTGGACAGTGAGAACTACAAATTGCATAGTGCTAATTTTACCCTCTGAAGCTGTGTGCCCATGTAAGTACATGTTGGCGGGCCAGGAAAACAGTTGGGATATTTTCAGGTAATTAAAAATGGAAAATGCAGTCATACAAAGTCAATTCCATAATCGAGTATTTTCATTAAATCATCCACAAGCTAAATCCCATTTGGCAGTTTTAAAACTCAAAATCTTCTACTCACACAAGCATTAAACACGGCCTTAACTTACAGGTTTAATGAATCCGCGGTGCTGCAAACGTGCAGGTGATCATGTTTGAACCTGGTGATGTAGAGCGTGGTTCACAACAAAGTCTGAGTCTTCCCGGGATGCGTCAACAAGCTTTGTGCTTGTTGATTATTCCAAGGGTTGATAATATATTTGCTGGAAGTCTTTAGTATGAAGGAATGTGTAAAAACAAATTCTCAGATATGTTTTTTTTTTTCGCCATTTATTTTAATTATTTGAGCCTAGCTTTGTTTTGCATTTGCCCCTTAATTTCTTTGTCTTTGTAAAAAGTCAGAAGCAATGCAAAAAATGCTACATATTGTGTGAGATTCCATTTTTGTTCTCGGTTATGTATTGCTTTTTCTCACTACGTAGATTGAGCCATGATTGATTGCTGTGAGAGAGCACTGTGAACCTCCTCTTTTATAAACTACTGTCTGGAGCTCATACAACACGTTCTATCATAAACATAGATACAATAGTTACAGATCATGAAAGCTGCATGATCAATCATATGTCAGAACCCTCAACCTGGACTTTCCTGTGTAAAACTCCACTCTGAGCAAATACAACTTCATCATTGAATACCTGTGTTTCCAGTTGCCGTAAAAACACAATGTACACTGGAGAAGCATTTTCTTTTTTTTGCTCACTGATGTGTAATCAATGGTGTGATTGCAAATGAGCTGTGCTTAAGGTTGCAGGGCATTAATACATAGGCCATCTCCATGCATTGTTAACTATTTTAGTTAAGGTTAGTCATCCGTCTAACTCGTGATGAACCAAAAGGCAAAAGTAACGGGAAGCATCACCTAATCTAAGGCGCTTAATAAACCTTTTGTTCACGACAGATGGTGTTTCTACATCATTGCATACAAGCTGAGAATGTCTAACTCATGAAGGACTTTGTGTAGAGTGCTTAGAGTGTGTACTGTCCTTTTTAAATGACTGTAACTACCCCTTTTTTATTTGAATTATATATTTTTATTTTAGGTTTAGGACTCAAGTCCTTGTCATGGTTTTCATTTAAGTCAACCATAGATTCTTTTTTATTTTTATCTTGCAGCTATGCTGATTTGTATTCTCTGTCTGAACTACTTCCAGTTTAAATGTCTCATTATACCATCTACAGACTTAATACTTCCACCTATCTTTTCTCATGGTTCTGCCTCTTTTACAGCCATGAATAAAAACACTATTGAAAATCAGTATTGTGTGACTGTAGTCATTTATGTAAACAGATTAACTTTCCAAATTTATATAGATTTGTGGTTTCCAACTTTTTTTAAACTGCATGTATGAGTTGTAACCTCTATCAAAGGGATTTCCCTTGTCAGACTTTTCCATTTGAGTAGTAATCTTCAGAGGCCTTAAGTTGTGAAAGAATATATTTAACAATAAGAATGCAAAAATTTGGAAAATGTTTCAAAAATAGACTTCATTTTGTGTTGCAGAGCTTCTTTTGTCTTTTTTCCAGCTCTGCTAATTGTCTGGGTGTTACTCTATATTCCTCATAATCTCCTTTAAGAAATTTAAGAATTACCTTGTTTCTTTGTTACCTCGGCAATTTGATTACATTTTAAATCATGTTTTATTTCTGCTCTTTTATGTATTGTAAATAGCTTGTCAATCTTTTCAATAGTTTAGTTTATTTCATGTAATTGGTTTATAGTGGGAGCATGTTAAAATTCCCTAAACTGCACTTGACACAAAGAACAGCGGAGGCTGTTGGGAATGTCATTCATTTTTGCAGGTATTTGGCCATAAACCAAAGTATTAGACAAAATGAGATAAAAATCAGATAAAAAGTCAAGAGATCAAGGTTATTACACTTCATCATCTGGGGTCCATGAACGTGCGTGACAAATTTTACAGAAGATAGAAAGATATTTCAGCAAAGAGCTAAAATGTCAACCTCATGGTGGCGCTAGAGGAAAAGATTGAGGACCACCAATTAGACTACATCGCCTGTGAACCACATACCAAATTTTGTGTCAGTCCATCAAGTAGGTAAGTACAAACCTTTGACCTGCTGGAAGCACCAGTGGAAAAGTCAGTTGAAATATTACCTCCAGGGACATTTGAATATCTGTTGTAGGCTACATTTCATGGGAAATCATGGGCTGGATGTTGAGGAACTCTGAACCACAAATGTCAACATCATAGTGGCGCTGGAGGAAAAGACGAGGTTCTCAAAAGTCAGTAAGAGTCATCCTCTGTGGACCATGAACATCTGAACACAATTTAATAGCAATCCATCTCTAGACCAAGGTGGAGCAAATGCATCTCCTGCAGATACTATAATAAAAACAATTTATTATTTTGATTGATGTTACTTATGGAAAGATACATTCAATTATGTTCTTATGTATTTGTGCTGGGCCGGGCGAGTGTTGTAGACTAGCCTACTTTATATTTTACCCAGTTTTCTGTGTAACCCATGCTCTTATTGGAGTCGGGTATGGCTGCAGCCTGGAGATGGGAGGCGTGAGACGGGATGGCCTACAGGCTGCAGCCATACACTCTTGTCTTATAGACCGTTTTCACGGCAGACATGTTGACATGTCAAAACAGGAAAAGCACAGGTGTTTTCAAAACCATTAATGATGGCTGCATTCCACTTAGGAGAGGCCCTGGTATTGTGCATGCTGACTCAGATATCTATGGCTCACTCACTAAAATAGCTTACTGGGACACTTGATGGAATTGAGCCATTGTTAAGGTTATCAATTTCAGCTGTACTTTTCCTACTATGACAAGTCAAAATGTCTGCTGTGAAAAAGGGCCATTGTGAAGCTTGTCAACGCTAGAGGCGCTGTAGGGAATCTCACACCGGAAGTAGCTCTTTTCTTCTTCTTTGTTTTAAACTTTGACCTCAGGCTTGTGCCTTGTGCACGCTGGAAATGGAAACCCAGTGAAACAACGTGGATAGTAAAAATATTAAAGTGTTATTTATTAAATTCAGGGTTGGCAGCGCGTTAGTGCCCCATGTTTTTTTCCGCCTGGATTTAATAACTCGACTCCTCAGCGCGACTAAAAGGTAAACGTTGCCTCTGCGTGATAACGTCAGTTTGTTTACAAACTGTTGACGGCTGAATATCGAAGCTAGCTTTAGCTGTAAAGTAGCTCCAGGTTTTGCCTTTTGTCGTATAATGGTCGTTTCTATTACATGTTGTTATACGTTCACTTTCATGAGTGTATTAGAGATACTAGAGTCTGCCAGAGTATTTTGGGAAGGAAACTTCACTGAGGCAGGAGGGATATTTGCACCATTAACGTTATAGCAGCACAAATTGAAATTCAAAATGTCACGGTTTTCAGCGCTCATTTAGTTAATGTGGTGTATCGTGTAAGAGTTTCTCTCAGATGGAGGTAAGCCTGATGAACAGAGTCTGTAATGTTCGCTCAACCTGTCCACTAACTTACTCTGTTAAAGATGGGGAAGGCACCCAAGAAGAGGAGCATGGCCGACAAGGTCCGCAAAACCAAGACCTCAACTGAGATCAAAAACAACCCTTTTGAGGTGAAAATCAACAGGAAGAAATTTGATATTCTGGGGAGAAAAAGCAAGCACGATGTGGGTCTGCCTGGCGTGTCTCGATCCAAAGCCATTAATAAGGTAAGAAAAAATCTCATGCTCATGTTTTTACTCCTACACCTTCAGCAACTTCTCTCTTTCTGCAAGCAATTATACAACCAGAACATTTCTGCTACCTTCAATTTCTAAACTCCTTAAATGGACAAACATATTTGCTTTATAATCAAAATGACTGTTCTTGACAATATAGTGATGTTGAAAGAACTTATTCATCATGTCTACAGTGATTCGTTGCCAGGTGACCAGTCTGTGAAATGAATAATTCATCAAAACACAGGGGCACATTTAATTACATAAATAGATAGTTTTCATTAACACATGGTTTTTATGTTTACGTAAAGCATATTAAAATATTTTTGTTTAATAGATTGTTTCTGGCATCAAACATCATCTGCATTTTGATACTGTGAAATTTACAGTTTCACCTAAGAATTATAAATAATTATAATTCTGTATATAGCACCAGTTCAGTCCAGTTAATGCTTTGAAATTAACTTTACTTTTAAGAAATATATTACTGTTGGTGATTATTAAGTGTACATTTAATGACTTGATTTTTGGGTTGATGAATAATTCTGACTGTTGAGATATTCCATAATCATGCATCATCTTATACTGAAAAATTATGCGCGAACCAACATCTCAGAGGATTGCACAAATTATTACTTCAACTGCCATCAAATTGTGTTTTTGAGATATCATAATCAGTGTAATTTTACAAAAGGCAAAAGTGATGAGGTGCATTACTTATTACCGACAGCAGCTGACTGATTTTACCAACCAAAAATGTAGGAGATCTCAACTTTAGGCCCTTTATTCTTATGAATTCAGTCAGGAGATACTTATAGCCTTAGGGTGTTTTGTGAAAGTGGCACCTGGTTCTTTGACCAAACTGACCAAACACTCAGGGAACTGCAGCTTCATATAGAAACCATAGAAGTGGAAAATGTCAGTGTTAGACAAATCTGGGCCAAGCAACAGAATAAAGAAAAAGGACGGCAGACTCTGAATAAAACATAAAAGATTCTGCCGCCTGATGAAATGAAAAATAAAAGATAAACTCTTCTACTTTAGCACTGTATCTGGCAGCCATGGGTCACAGCTCATCATCCCTTTAACACTATCTGTGCTGTGAAGCCTGGGGCTCACAGTATCCTGCTGAGAGAGGGATTTTCTGCAGGAGAGACTGAGACCTTTGTTAGGACAGAAAGTACCACAAACTAAGCACAAGTTAAAGTGAGGATAAAAGTAGAATCTGCACACTTTATTAAATATTATTTATGATTTTGTATATATGTATACATGTGAGATTTTAGCTGCTTATCAGATAGATTGATCAGTAATGCATTGACAAAACTCTTGTTGCACACTAAGGGAACACATTTGTAACTCTGTTATAAAGATTCAATGTTTTAGTAGCGCGTTGGAGCTTTGTGTGTTGGAGTGGACAGACATCATTTGCAATTCTTGATTTTTCAATATGTAGAGAAAAGAAACCCTCCTGAAGGAATACAAACAGAAGAACAAGTCCAGCAAATTCATTGACAGGCGCTTTGGAGAGTATGACACAAAGATGGCACCAGAAGACAAAATCCTGAAGAGGTTCGCAATGGAGAGACAGGTCAGTGATGTAATGATTTGCATTACGACACACCCAACATCAGGTCTTGCCATGCACGTCACCTTTTAAACTAGTCTATATCCACGACGTTCCACTTCCGGGTTTGCTCCGGTGCTGCCAAAACAAGTTCCTTCCTGAGGCTATTTTACGGCGGCAGCGTGGATCCATCCGGCGCTTAGCGCCGCCCATGACGATATTGATTGGTTTAAAGAAATGCCAATAATCCAGAGCACGTTTTTCTCCCATCCCGGAGATCCCATCCATGCTGTGTGGACTAGCCAGACCCTCCTCCGCAGCGCGGTGGAGGAAGGTCTTGCATTCAAGCAGCAATACCACTATCTAAGGAGCCGTTTGTCCCGACTTAGACTTCCTTCATGTAGCTATGGCCTTCTGAAATTTTTACATGACTCATTTGTTACTCACAATGTCAAACAAATCTCACTATGTATACTAAACTCTCAGTGAAACTGTGCTTTATTGTTCAGCGTAACCATGATAAGAAGGATGTGTACAACCTGAACGAGGAGGAGGAGCTGACTCATTACGGCCAGTCGCTGGCTGAGATGGAGAAATTCAATGACCTTGTGAACAGCGACGATGAATCAGAAGAGAAAGGCCTTTTGTCAGGTGAGATTTGCCGGGGTCCAAACACCAAATGAAATAGAAAGTTAATTTAAGTTTTTCCGGATGTTGGGATGTTTATGAATACTATCTCCTTCAGTCAAACTTGCCATGGTCTAAAAATGATCCATATATGTATATATATATATATATTTTTTTTTTTTTAATCAAAATCCATGTGTTTGTGTGTGTGTGTGTCTGCCCCAGTTATTAATGATTATGAGAAATGTATAATATCGAAATGCAAAGCTCACAAACGCGGTGGCTTTTTGGGTGGAGGTTTATCATTTCCAGCCCGCGACTGGATTTGACAAATCTTGTTATAGATAACACAGCTGGTAGATAATAGTGACGCCAGGGGTGATGCGTGGGATTTCCCGTTGGTCTATATATCCCTGCCTCTGCTGAATTATTTCATTTTTTTATCCCTGATGGGGACAAAAAGTATTTTAAACTAAGTAAAGCTCTGTAACATGAACAGTCTATAGTGCCATAGAGCAATAAAATCCGAGCAGCAGTTGCTACAGGCACCGCCAGATGAAGGTCCTTTCAGGGGCCATGGTAGTTGAGTTTAGCCAAAAAAAGAGTCCTGCAGCATTTTTTGTCACATACGGCAAACATCTCCTCGCTATCCGCGAGCTGCCGGTCCACTGAACACACTGTAAAAAAAAAACGCAGCCTCTGTAGACAGCCCAGGCTCCACAAACGCTAACAAAAACAAACTGTGCCAACCTGGACCACAAAAACAACAAACGGTGTTCCAGCCGATAACCGGCAAGAAGGATTTGGGGGGTTAGTGCGCAGAAGGGAGGGGGAGGGCGGGGCGAGCTAGCCTCCGTTTTCTTTGACAATACTTTGAACGTCAACTAGAAGTGCCGTCGCTCAACATCACTTAGAGCACCTTTTAAGTTTAGGAACTCTCTGCTTTTTTCACAAATTGCACCCTGAGTGACACCCTCTCTCTCCTCTAGCTGAGCTTACCGCCTCTCACTTCGGAGGAGGGGGCCTCCTCAGAAAGAAAAGCTCGGGGGAGCAGCAGGAGGGGGAAGGAAGCCACAGGGCCAAGTCCAGACAGGAGCTGATCGAAGAGCTCATCCAGAAGTCCAAGCTGGAGAAGGTGAGGCAGTAGCACAATCCTTTTGGTTAACTTGGTTTCACGCAGACCCTTTCCCTCTGTTAAATATGGATATATGCCCACAAGTGAACTGCACTCTCCCCATATGGAATTGTATTTAGTCATTAAAGAAAAAGTCAGGGCATATCTTATATTTTTAGTTTTGAACAAATCTCATAAAAAAACTAAACCCACAGTGAATTGATCTCACTAAGTGTTATCTGTGTAGCTAAAGCCTGATATCGCTTGGTCCTCTGTGCCAAAGAGCTCCATTGTTGTCCAAAAACAATTTAAAAACACAATTAAATGAGCCACACCGTAGCTTCCTTACAGTGAACACGATTTAGTTCATTTTGAGTTAATCCCACATATATCTTCCTGCTGCTGTAAATATTCACTAGCGCACCACATTCGCAGCTGAAAATAGTCCCCGACAAATGCCCCATTTACTCCTGTTTGACTAACTTTAGCTTGAAACACCAGTGCCCAGCTGTTTTAAGGAAATCATTTAGCATATTTTAAAAATGAAAGAATTCTTGAGCGCCCTGATATTATTTTTATTTTTTAAGATCTGCTTGTGGTCCAGATGATTAACTTCTGGGTTTTCTTGAATTTCTTTGACGTTTTCAGCGGGAACGACAGGTGCAGAAAGAGGAGGCACAGGAGCTGACGGAGAAGCTGGACCAGGAGTGGAAGAGCATCCAGGCTCTGATGGTGAAAAAGACGCCCAAAGGTGAACGCGTCGAGGAGGAGAAGCCCAAGGTACACTAGAGTCACACCAGCCAATCAGCAAAATGTTGCTCCTCCGCTGTGTGCCTTGATTCATCAGTGTCAGAGGCTGATGGTTCTTTTGTTCTCTCCCTGATGCCTCGGTGCGTTCCAGCTGGAACAGTATGACATGATGGTCCGAGAGCTCGGCTTCGAGATGAAGGCTCAGCCCTCGGAGAAGCTGAAAACCCCGGAGGAGCTCGCCCGGGAGGAGAGGGAGAAGCTGCAGAAACTAGAGGTACGTTCGCTTTTATCTCAATGACAACAGCTTCTTGTCGTCAGCACACAGTTGAATGCTCTGTGTGATAGAACAGTTCGTCTTTCTGCTTTCTCCAGGCTGACCGTCTGAGGAGGATGATGGGAGACGAAGTTGGGGAGAGTTCTCAGAGTCAGATCCACATGTCTGCTGATGACCTCAATGATGGTTTCATCCTGGATACGGACGACAAGAAGACCCTGTCTTATCAGGTAAGAGGCGACACAATACGAAGGGCTTGTGTGATAAAGCACGGGTTTGTTCCTGGAATCTTCCTCTCTTTCTTTCTTTTGTTGATTCATGTGTTGATACAGAATGTGTTTCATTCACATTTCTTTTGTTTGCCCAGGACGGAAAGTGGAACATTGGAGAGGAGTCTGAGGAAGACAAGGGTGAAGATGAAGAAGAGGGACAGAGTGGAGAGGAGGAGGAATCCGAGGCAGAGGAGGAAGATGGAGACGAGGAGGAGGGGGAGGAGGAGGAAGAGGAGCAAGAGGGCAGTAGTGAGGAAGAAGATGGTCACTCTGACCTGGAGTCCGAGCAAGAAAGCGAGGATGAGGAGGAAAAACAGGAGGATGAGAAGACCAGTGCTAAACTGAGTCTGAGCAAAGAGGAGATAAAGGCCCAGCAGGAGGCAGCTAAAGCAGAGCTTCCATACACATTTACTGGTAAGTACTTACCGAAACATACGTATGGAACTCAGGACTGACCATTGAAATCAGACCTCAATTTGACCCTGATTTAAAAAAAAAACAAACAAATAATACAAATTATTTTCTCAAAGTCAATTTCTTAACATGCCTTTTCTGTTGGAGTTGACTTCTCTTCATCATCTGAACTAGAGACATTGGTAACCTGACTCCGCCAGATTGATTGCTTCGCATTTGCTCGGCATATCTATCTGGGAGAATTTTTGGGAAGGGGCGAAAATACTGGTTAGCTGATTGGATAAACCATCTGTCTATCACCACCTATGTTGGTGATAGATTGATCAGATCAAACTCTTGCCGAAACCAGTCAGGAGAAGAACAAAAACATCTTTTCCTCAGAGAAAAGCCTCCAGTGCCGTTTTTTGCTCTTCTTTCAATGAAGGAATACTTTCTAATTTGGATAAAACTTGCGCGATAGCTACGCTCATCTCATCCGTGGAAGCTGCCATGTTGTTTAGACTGAACAGTCGCTTCTCGTTGTGTCACACCTAAACCCGCCTCAAAACCAACACTGATTGGTCGGTCGTTTGGCGAACGGCTCCAAATTGTCTCTATCTCAAGATGCCAGACTGATCTGCGAGTGGAAAACTGGAGCTCGCGAGATCAGGACGGTCTCACGAGGCTAAGACATTGGAGCATCTTGAGTAAACCTGCGATTAGGATCATCACCATTCTGTGTTTCCTCCTCTCGTAGCTCCAGAGAACTACAGCGACCTGAAAGATTTGCTCCATGGCCACACGCCTGACAACCAGCGCCTCATTGTGGCCAGGACTCAGAAAAGCAACCATGCAAGTTTGGCTGTGGGCAATAAGCTCAAACTGCAGGTATGATATAGCAGGCTATATATTTTTGGAAATGAGTGTTGTGCCTCGTTCTCAGTGGCCAGTTTCAGGTCGCGTTCAGCGCCATATGAACTTATGTTATCTGTGTTTGTCCCAGAAATTGTTTGTCTTTCTGCTGGAGTACGTTGGAGAACTGGCCACCAGGAGTCCGCCTGAGCTCACCACCATAGATAAGCTCATACCGTGAGTTCAAAAAGTGGCTTTCTTTCACCTGGTTTTGCCTCCTCAAATGTTTAGTCCTCGAAACCAAACATTGTCTGCTCATTTCTGCACTATTTCTTTCTCTCTGTCTCTGTGTGTGTGTGTGTAGAGAGTTGTACACTTTGTGTCAGATGTTTCCAGAAGCAGCGTGTAAAGCCATGCAGAGCATCCTCGGAGACGCTGGTCATAGCACGGAGGAGGTGCTGGAGGTCAAAGGGCACGTTGCTTTCCCAGCTCTGGACATGGTATGGATTTGCTGTGAATACCGTAAACATGTTGACTGTTTATCAGGGTGGATTAGAGGTTTTAAATGTTGCTTGACTGCCCTCTATCCAGTCTCGCCTCTGCTTAAAATATTGTCCTCTTGGTCAAGGGGCAATGATGTACTACTACTACTACAAATGCTGACTCGAGCTTTGATTGATGTTTAATTTGAGTGTCCTAAGAAGAGAGTATTCACTATCAATAAAAGTACAGGTTCAATTCAAAGTAAGGAAGATGCAGGTTGTCCCCTCCCATCCTCAGTGGAAGTGATGCCCCTTGCTCTTTCTATCAAATGAGGATGTTCTTTCTTCTGTAAATGACAAATGCAGCTACAGTATGTTTGTTTTTGTGTTTCAAGCTCATCTACCTGAAGGTGACAGCCCTGTTGTTTCCTACCTCAGACTTCAGACACCCAGTTACCACTCCAGCGCTGCTTTACATCAGCCAGGCTCTCACCAAGGTACACACAATCTTCAGTGTGTTTCTTATTGTCTGTATCATTAGAGCTTTTTTTTTTCTACCGCCTTGACTCAACTTGCCTCTAGTGGGATTTCGCCGTCTCTCATTCTGTTTGAATCCAGCCCTCCTCCTCTCATTAGTCATCTTTTTTTGTGTGGATTTTCTCCGGATAAGAAAGGGCTTGCTATATACATAACTCAAACATTTTCAATTATTCATTATAAGTTTTCCAGGTCAAAACAGCTGTATGAAGTTACACTGGTGTTTTCTTTCCAGTGCTGCAGCTGAAACACTCACATGGAAGTTATGTTGAAGTGAATCTCCTTCCTTTTTAAATAGCACAAAATTGATGTTGTTAAACGAATGGATTTTTGATTTTCCGCACTAATGCATAATTGTGTGTGTCTCTGTGTCTGTGATTTGTACGTCCTTAGTGTCCAGTGAGATCATTACAGGACGTGACGTCCGGTTTAGCGCTGTGCTGTCTGGCAGTGGAGTACGTCTCGTTTTCAAAGCGCTTCCTGCCTGAGCTCATCAACTTCCTGGCTGGAACGCTACATCTGGCCGTGCAGGACAAGACAGCTCTGGGTAGCTGCTCATGTTCCACAACACATTGCCACAATTCTATCACGCCTTTTTATTTGGTGCCAGCGTTCGTAAGGTGAAACCGAGCTGATAGACTTTGATGTTGTGTTGCAGGTTACACTGTGATGCCGCCCTTTAGGCCATCGGGCAAGTGCAGTGATCTGCTGGTGTTGTCAGATTCCGAGTCCAGCCAGAGCTGGAGCAAGAAAAGTCTTCCATTGTCTGCGACCCAACGCCTGGAACTCAAAAATGAGCTTGGCAGAGATCACCATAGGTAGGAGGGGAGTACACCTGGAGGGAAAGAAGCTGGTCAAACCCCTAAACCATACACTCATTTGATGTTATTTCAATCAGTTGGCAAAACAATCTAATAATGGCTAATCTATTTTTACAATTTTCTGCAACAACATTGAAAAACACATTTGTCAGCGGTAACCTAGGAACCCAACTGTTGGCCATGAGGTACCATATTGCTTAGATTTGAAAGCTAAGTAGGCAGGGTGAGAGTTGACCATGAAGTTCCATAACTTTGTGTGAAACAGTTGTGCATTGAGTAGTTTAGAACAGCCCGATTATGATTCTTTCATCCTAACAGTTCGTAAGTTCGTCAGTTCCTAAAAGATCCCATGGCATGACAATTTCACTTTATGAGGTTTTTTAACATTAATATGCGTTCCCCCAGCGTGCTTATGGTCCCCCAGTGGCTATAAATGGTGATAGTTGTAAACCGAGCCCTGGGTATCCTGCTCTGCCTTTGAGAAAATGAAAGCTCAGATGGGCCGATCTGGAATCTTCTCCTTATGAGGTCATAAGGAGCAAGGTTACCTCCCCTTTCTCTGCTTTGCCCGCTCAGAGAATTTGGCCTGCCCATTAGAAAGAGAGACATCATGGCTTTCAAACGAGCAAAGTGGCAGTTGGTCAAGGCCCCCCCCCCTCTCTCCCCTCTCCCCCCCCTCTCTCTCCTCCTCAACAGCATTTAAAGCTACAGACACAGAAATGGCACGTCCTTAGGAAAGCTCATTGTGGGACTGGCTCTAGTGGCTGTAATTCTGCACCAAGGCTGAATTTCGGGGAAGAGACTTCAGATACAGTATTAGGGGACCACTAAGGTCTATATAAAAGCATCCAAAAATCAGCATGTCATGGGACCTTTTAACAGCAGCTAAATCTGCCCTTAATAGCACTACGTCCACAAACTTTCATTCTACATCCCACCTTCAACTGTATGGACTGGAGGAATGATTATAGGGAACTAAAACATCTTTCAATGCAATATGGGCATGTGAGCAATGTTTTGAGAAACAATGTGAACCTATCCAGGCTTATTAGAAAGATTTTAATGACCCAAGCATTGTTGTAGTTTTCTTTATTGAATTACTGCCCCTGGTTTACATTGATCACTGTTCCAAAATGATTTATAAATTAAAGCCAGATGCTGTTTGTATACCCCTCTGTACTGTGTATACAGCTGACCCCCAGAGACATTTAGACACCACAGATCTCAGAATGGCTTATTGGCCATGTAGAATTGAGTATGTAACAACACCATGTAATAACAGGAGTGAACACTTGCTTGGAGACAATTATAGGCCCAGTAGGAAGAGAGGGAGGGAGATTAAGTGTGAGAAAACGTTTTGTCTTCACACAGCTTCTCGTGTTAAGTTTGGACCAGAATGTGACCACCAAAAAAATAAAACGGCAATAAATGAAGTTTATAAAGTTTTTGTATATAAAAGTATATAAGTGATGAACAGACAAGCTTATTTGTTCTTTTGCAAAAAAAAAAAACAAAATGGAAGCACACAGACATGCATTCATCACTCAGATCAATTCTTTAATCAGTTGCTTTACAACATTTGATAAAAGATTAGCATGTCATGCAGTGCCGATAAAGAATGAATGTGTACTGGGGGTCTTTATTAATGCATAGATAAGATAAGATAAGCCGTCCTACTGTGTTTACCTGGAACTGTTTAGACTGTATGGCTCAGAGCTGATCCATTCGCTTGTGACTCTGATGAGTCGCCAGCATGGTTTCACACAGCAGCTGGTGTGTGGGCACCAAGCAAAGCTTGCAAACCGACTTTAGCAGTCCATGATTGTGCACAGTGTATGAGAATATACATTTTTATTTGTACTCAACTAAAATAATACAACATGCCATACATCACTCAGACTCAAACGCGGTTATTTTGGAGAGAAATTCATTTCATTTATTGGCTATATTTGTCAAAGAAAAATAAGTAAACCTCGCAAGTCACACAGAATAAACGCCATTTAATCATGCATGTATCTAATATCCATTACAAAGATTAGAAATTCAAAATCATTAAGCTTTTTTTTTTGTCTGTAACCATTAACCAAAAGAAGCATTCATTTATACGCTGTTTCTATTTGAAAGCGGAAGCATTTTAATTCCTAATAACTCTGACTGAGGCGTGCTGCAATTCTAAATATCTACTCTGTAGATCATCTTTAAAATACCTTGAGGTCTGATCCACACTGTTATGAACACAGCGCTGCATGTGACTCATGCTCCTCACACCTGGGTGGCCGGTCGTATCCTGATTCCTGCATTCATTCAGACCTCACCGTGACTCATGCCACACCAGCAGCTGTGTGTCAGGAGTCTAGGAGCTGTGGTTAGAGTGATGCAGCATTTGGGTAGGAAGGGGCAGAGTGTACACTGCATGATGACCACAGTGTGTCTAAATGTGTAAAGATGAATATTTCGACACACAGTGTTGAACTCCTGGAGTAATAGTGAGGAACTGTTCTTGTAGACTCTACAAGAACTGTTCCTACCGATTACTCTACAATGTAGACTAAACTAGAAACCGTAGAAGGAGCTATAACTTCCACCTCTCGCGTAGTATTTCACACCACAAGATGCATCCAGCAAAATGTATCCCACTGATTTTATTTCTCGTTCTACAAGATTTTAGTATATATATATATATATATATATATATATATATATATATATATATATATATATATATATATTAAACTTGCTAAAGAGGTCCACTGGGGGACCAACTACAGTCATTAGATCTGAGAAAAGTAATTTAGTCAGTTTTTGATGTATGTTTTTTTTACAACGTTTTATTAATTTTTCATTGCAAATACCATTTAGTTGATTTTACATTCGTTCAGCTTAGGTGGTGCCCAAAACGACTCGAGTGCTGCACCTAAGCCTTGATTGAAGACAAAAGTGAATCTAAGACTACGCAAAGATGGAAACCATTAATTATCCCAGGAAATGTGTGTTTCTCCTGAGACATGAACATTTACATGTTTCACGCTCTAGATACGCAAACGCATACATTGGTCACATGGTATATGGATATACTGCACATTCATAAATATGAAGAATGAACGACACTCCTGCCAATGGAGGTAAGGCGGAGAGTAGATTGAGGGGGTGATCGAGTGCTGTGGGTGTGGCTCGGTTATTGAGGAGTCTAATAACCATGAGAAAAATATCAAACTTTAAACTGAGATGATCATCCGTGTTTATGTATCACTACGCAGGTTGATGTGTCTGTCTACTTGCCTGGACCTGGTGAAGCGGTGCTGCCTGCTCTACAAAGACCTCACATCCTTTGCATTCATCTTCCAGCCAATCAGATCGCTGCTTTCCAAACATCTTCCAGCCCAAACATTACCAGAGCTTTTACAGGTCGGTGCCCAAAAGAGGTTTTGAGACGAGGTCTATCTTTTTCTCCTCTCTCAAAGTATCCTGTTGTCAGTTTCTCCTTAATAATCGTGGTTGCTGTTTTGTTGCAGGAGCTTCACGGTGAGATCCTGGAGGCCATCAGCAGTGCTCCTGTGACTCACAGTCGGCTGGTTTTAGAGAGGAAGAAGCCAATTCCTCTGAAGCTGCTCACACCCAAGATTGTTGAAGTGTAAGTGATAATCCAATTAATTACAAAATTAATAATTATTGTTGAAATGAGCTGCCACGTCACAAAGCTGAGTTAAGGCGTGCACCAGTGTTGTAGTCGAGACCACCTAAACCAAGACCAGAGTGTATCGAGACCCAGGGTTTGATGGGTTTGAGTCAAGACCAAGAGCAGATCTGTGTTAGACAGCCAGAGCTTCTCCTGTCTCCCACATTCGCTTTCTTGGTAGTGTGTGTAAAGGGGGCAGGGAGAGGGTGGTTTACGGTAACACATTTCAAATTAGATATACGTCAGGTTATTGATTGCATTTGCAAGTTTTAACACAAAGGCATAAATCAGACAATGCACAGGCAATTTAGTGAAATCCCTGCAGTTGTGGTCTTGACCGGTCTTGAAATAAAATCCCGAGACAAGACCGAGTAAACATGCGGTTGATTCCGAGACCGAGACCTTCAAAAAGTGAGACCAAGATCAATCTTGAGTACTACAACACTGGCACGCCCATTTGCTGGTTGTACATCTGCTTTAAATATCTCATTTGCTTCTTTAATATTTGTCAGGTTGGACTATGGAAAGAAGCGTGGCAGCACCAGAGAGGAGAGAGAGAGGGAGCGACTGCAGCACAAATACAAGAAGGAGTTCAAAGGCGCTCTGAGGGAGATCAGGAAGGACACGCGATTCCTGGCCAGAGAGAAGCTGAATGAGGTCATGAACAGGTACGGATAACACAAAGGGTCCGCCAGAATGTTTCTGTGAAATGGTTCTTTTAGTAAAAACTTCTAACTCTTCACACGTTCTGTGTTTCAGAGATTCGGAGAGAAAGAGGAAAGTGAGGGAACTCTTTGGCAGCTTGGCCACTCAGGAGGGAGAGTGGAAGGCCCTGAAGAGGAGGAAGAGGAAGTGAAATACAGAATCTCAGTCTTCATCGCTTCTCTCCATCATCCGTTCCCTGTCAAATGGACATCTGCCATCCAGATGCGGATAACAGACTGTACAAGGTTGAAATTTGTGGAACCGGGAACTGTTTTGTACTTTTATGGATCGTTTTTAATCAATAGATGGGATCAGTTCAACTTCCTTGTCGCAACACGCATTTTATAGTGACAAATGGCTGTCAGAAATGCATACCAAGTTGTCGTTTTATGCAACGATCGGATACAGACCAGTGAATACTTGGTCTGCATCAATATTATGTGCTTACATACAGGAATAAATAAATGACTCTGTTCTCTTACTTTCCATCAACAATGCATATGTGTTTTTCTAGTCAAGCTCAGTAAAGTAAGATTTAGGCTTATTCCGACCATGATTGAAATGTAAAATAATATTTAAGTCAAATGCTATGGTAGAGGGTAATACAAACACCATGACTTGAACTTCGCTTGAACTTCTAAAGACACCCATGTGGGTGTCTTTTAGATGGAGCGAAGCCAGTTTCGTAGTCCAAAGAGTTTTATTGTGCCTTGAAGAATATTCGCACATATTTTCGTGACAGTCTTCTGGAGAACTACAGCACCGTGTCATAAGTTTACATAAGCACTTGAGTGCAGGAAGTCTAATCCAAATTAAAGTGATCAAAGCATGTATGGCTATTTTGCACTCACTCAGTGAGGATGCTTGCAAGTGCAGGACTCTGCAGGATTTATTAGTAAGAAATGGAAGTTAAAAGTAGAGAATTAAATCACCCACTCTATTGAAAAGGACTGGAAGAATTAAAATTCACCATTCCCTGAAATACCTGCTCTGAAGTAGTGTAATACAAGAAGTAAAACAAAAAGATGTACTGCAGCTGTAGATGGATTTGTTGTGAGTAATCTACCACTGTACAGATGGCCAATAAGAACGGAACATCTGTCTTGGCGTTAATGAAGCAGAACTGTCTGTCGGAGGAAAGATACTGGAGGAGATGCTTGCAAGGACAGACATTGGTAAGTGCATGTCCACTTCCTCTTTCTCTCATAAACACACATTATGGAGCCTGCTATAGCTGACAGCTGAGTACACCACACAATCAAGGCCAACATGTTCTATTGTAATAATAATAATAAACTGGTTGATTCAGTCTCCGTGGCTACAGGCAGGATTATTACTGCCTTTAAAGCAAATGCCAAAAGAAATATTTTCCTCTGTTAAAGAAGACTACATCCAATCATGAATCCTCATTTCTTAGCACATATTGAAATTCTTAAAACAGCAACCTGTTATTGGTGCACATGTTGTTCCCCAGAGGACGCAACTAACACACACACACACACTATTGTTGCTGGCGGTTTTTTGTCCTACTTTCTCATGAGATAATGAGAGGGATAAGACGGCTTGGCATGCAGCTGAGGTCAGGCGTCACACATTGTCTTAATTTACGCTTGCAATGATTACTATCATAGCATAGCATGTTTAGCATATAATATTCATCAAAATTAAAACATGCTGGTAAAAAAATGTATTATTGTCATGTAAACAAATGAACAAAACCTTGGAATTAACACTTTTTTAAACACTTTATTTAACACTTAACTCCAAATAAATTCATGTCACAGCGGTTAAGCTGAGTAGTTTTACATGCTCTTGGATTTCAAAAGTCCATTCAATATGACATATATTTGTTACAGCAGTGATAACATAAAAAATACAATATGAATGCACAACTAGCTCAGCACTTTATAGTCCACCGCAAAAAACAGTGACAGTATACAGACAAAAATAGAGAATATCATTACGATTCCATTTCAAACGGATCACTGTAAATTGTTCATTTATATAGAGACACTTAGGTGCTTGAAGTGGTATATTTCCATGTTTGAGTTATTGACATAGTCACACAGTTGACAGAAAAAGTACATATAGACACACACACACACACACACACTCACTCACTCACTCACTCACGCACTCACACAACATCAACCCTCTTTCTCTACAACATTTACACATATACTGTACAGACATACGTAACAACACAAACAGACACACACGCACAGACGTTGAGCAGAGACTCCATAAAGGACCAAAACGAGGCACAACGGGACTTGGCAGAGCGACATGGAATGTTTCGATCATTGATCATTGATCTTTGATTGTGACGCTCTAAATCAGTTGTCATCCGTGTCATCCTGAGAGAGAAGAGGGACGAGAGGAGGTAGGCAGTGAATTTACTGTCCTTGAATGAAAGCTCACTATACAGCATGATGATATTACACCTGTGTAAACCAGTTGAGGTATTGTTACACTTGTAAGATGGTTTGTTTATTACTCTAGCTGCTGTCAGGTTGTTGTCTTTGCCCTTAGCAAGTTAAGAATGTTGATTTGTTTTTCAGGTTTGGAAGAATATAAAACTATTCAAACTAAAATGTATATAATTTATTACACTTTAAGGATGAAAGCTGCCAACAAATCCCATATGACATACAAATATTTGAATGTTATTTAAGGTTGAATGTCTGATTTCGTTAATTAGTTAGGGACTAATAAGAGAACAAAAAACACCACAAATCTACCCATGAGTATACAGATTATAGTGTGAACCTAATTATATATATGTATGTATATAAACATATATATATATTTTTTATGTCCTAAGGTCCATAGACTGCATCCAAGCATCACATTAACACATTCTACTGTAATACAGCAGTGGTGAAATCTGTTCACTCTCACAGAGGTTTTTTTAACCTAAGGCTCATCAATTATTCCATCCCTGTCTGATACTGACTGCAAAATATTTAGACTGTCTATCTTTCCATCAACTGTTCATTCTCTAACTTTGAAATTTAGCTTTATATTAATATAAAATATAAATGTATTGACTATTGTTAGTGGAGTCTCACCTCTGTAGCATCAGCAGGGTCGGTATCAACCGGTGACTCTGCCATGTCCTGTACTGCTGAGGCTTCATCACCCTGGGAAAAGACCAACCGAAAACATTTGTATTACTGTCAATATGATCCAATTTGATATATGCATGATCTTATGGGAGTTACTGTATGTTTAATGTGAAAATAGACAATACAATAAAGGAAGAGAAATGCCATTACTGTAACCA
Source organism: Perca flavescens (assembly GCF_004354835.1). Classification (NCBI taxonomy): domain Eukaryota; kingdom Metazoa; phylum Chordata; class Actinopteri; order Perciformes; family Percidae; genus Perca; species Perca flavescens. The sequence goes on along the minus strand of NC_041346.1, from coordinate 20,786,712 downwards.
GCTGTGTTTGTGCACATATTGAGCATATTACATTAATTCACTTTTTCTTTCACTCTCCTCTCTTATTTGTGTTATTACTGACCTCTTTGGGAAGCCTTTTGTGGCCCAAAACAAAGAAAAAATAGACACATGTAGAGCTGCAACGATTGGTCACATTAGTTGATCAACAGAAAATGTATGTTAATGTTTTTCTTTGTCATACAAGATAGTAAACTAAATATTTATGGTTTTGAAATGTTGACTAAACTGTCAGACTAAACAAGACATGTGAAGATGTCACCTTGGACTGTGAGAAATTATCATAGGCATTAAATACAATTTTTTGACCTTTTTCTTTTACAAAATTGTTAAACAACTATTAGAGAAAATAATCAGCATATGAATCGATAATGCAAATAATTATTAGTTGCAGTACGTAGACACAGATGCAACTCCAGATCAGAACAACATCTGGATGCACGTAACTCAGATAGATATATATATATATATATATATATATATATATATACACAGATTTCACCCCTCTCTCATTTCATAATGGTCATTTTTGGTGGTCACTCTAGAGAATGGGCTGCTGCGATAGAGACGATGCTTGAAGCTCTAATGAAGGAGCAGAGGTGGGGGGTGTGACGTCTCTCCTGTCTCGCTGACAGGATGGCGTGATACACCATGCCATTGAACTGACCTTCCTTAATGGGGAGTGGTCACAGTGCGCTGACGTGTGCGTGCGCATGCATGCATGCGTGTGTGTGTGTGGCACGCTCACCGGCGCCTGACATAACCTTAAACAACTTATTGCACCTTCTCATCCTACTGTTGCATGTAACACCACCCATAAAGCCTGCGTCTGTTTAACCAGCAGAGCCGGAGAGATGTGTGCTCATGTAAACACACAAACACATAGTTGGGCTGCCAATAAACACCACCTTGTCTTTTCTTTACTGTGGTCAGATTAAACTTTGGCAAAAAGTTAAAGATTTGTTCGTTTTTCAGGACAAATCAAACCTGAACTATCTGTGTAAACCATCTTCCAAAGCAAAAGTAATTCCTCACCTCCTGTCTGTATTGTTTCAAAGCAGAAATAGCTTCCTGGGGACGGGGAGTACAGCAGCCTCTTTTATTGCATGTCGAGGGAAAAGATCCGAGCAATAAGACGTGTTTGTTGAGACCATTTTCTATTTCCTGTCAAGTCTCCTCCTCAGATCCCCGCCACTCTACCTACCAACCTACCACTCTCTATCTCATTGTTATTTTCCTCTCCTTCTACCTTTTGCTGTTTCCTGAATGATATGAGTCACCACCAGCAGCTGATGAATTGGTGAAACAACTCGATGAGGAGATTAATCTGACTCAGCATCCCACCATCCTCTGTGTGTGTGTGTGTGTGTGTGTGTGTGTGTGTGTGTGTGTGTGTGTGTGTGTGTGTCAGACACAGGAGACAATCTTTGATGGGCTCTCTCAACCTGGCATCAATTTTTTAAATGAAATCAATATTAATGACGTTCAATGGCTGAGCCGCCTGAGGCAATGATGGTTAAATGAGCACTATCTCTATCTATTATGCTGCTGTCTGCGTGTCAGAATACCAGGATTTAGTTGTTTTTTTAATCCATGTTTATTCCTCTGTCAGTCAGACCACCATTTTACCATCAGGCAGTACACTCTGTGTCTGTTTGTCCATCTGTTTGTATGTGGTGCCTGCAAATTTGGCTTGTCAGAGTTCTTCATAATGAGCCTGATCACATTCTTGCAGGTGGAGCTGCGTCAGTGTTTTATCTCTCAGGGTGAATATTATCTATCTAGCTGCCTTAATAACACAACTGCTAACAAGGATAAAATTATTCAATTGTATGTTTGTGGTAAATACCACAAGCCTCTTTTGATAATGAAATCAAATGCCAGCAATGGATGATGAAAACAGTAGGGGAAAAAGAATTTCTTAGCTTCAATAAAAGAACTGCTTGTTCAGGTGTCAGTATTGTTGCCACTGGCTGGAAAATAACTTGATAATTTCTTTGGTAGCTTATCTTTTTATATGGTACTTTTCACTAATTCCAGCCAATTAAAGCAGAGCTGAAGACATGTGTGTGCTTATGTGTGTGTGTGTGTGTGTGTGTGTGTGTGTGTGTGTGTGTGTGTGTGTGTGTGTGTGTGTGTGTGTGTGTGTGTGTGTGTGTGTGTGTGCGCTGTTATCTCTTGGTGTCTAAGTTGTGTTTCATCGCTAATTAAGGGCCAGGAGATTGAGCATCACAACAAACATTTAACAAAGTGTTGCCGTTGCCCAGGGAAATATTTGATTGGCTTATCATTTTCTGCTACTCACATCGATGTAATGAGATAGGAGGGTAATTAGTCATCCTTTCAGAATAACATCCAATTTTAACACCTTATTAATCCAGATTTAAACCTTGGGGTAGTGTAACTGCTGCTTTGACAACAAAAGAACAGTTCAAACCGTGTTTTTCAGTGTAAAACAAAAGCAGAGCATGAACATGAGGGCCATCTGTTCCTCTTGTTTGAAGACAGAGTTTCTGCGCTAATATGAGTTGGTGTCAAGTAAAAGTAAAAGTGTAGAGATTTATTTTAGGGATTTGTCTCGCATTTGTTACAGTGCCAATAGGTGTAAGAGGGACGAAAGGCGGAGGTATGTCCCTCTTTGGCTGATGTATTTTAAAGATGGAGGCGCTACATGGCTGCCGTCATTCGAGCGAGTTGCTCGTATGTATTCTGAATGATTCTGAATGATTCTGAATGTCAGATTCTACGCTCACACATGAATGAGTACATATTTGTAAAAGAACGAAGGGGTTTTTGCTAAGAATCAACTCAAAAAATTACACAATGTAGTTTTAAGCGTGTGCGTGAGATACAAACAAAATACTTTGTGCTCCGACTTGTGCAAGCATTGCTCCAAAGCGCTACTAGTGGTCGAACTCAGTGACTCAAGTCTCAAAGGATGTTAAATGTTAATGTGAAAACATTTTAGAAATACTGAAGTCATGAGTCTAACTTCCCCCAATGCTCCTAAAGTTTTTGTTAATTTTTTGGTATTTCAATTATTTAGTTAAATGTTCAATTGCATTGCCCAATATGTGCCAATATCTATATTCTCCACATTGATTTTTGATTGATTGAAAGTTTGTTTTTTGTAGGGCTATAATGATATGTCTAAGAAATACTCATTGCTAGTAAATTCCCAGAACAAAATACCTAAGACATGACCTGTCCTAAGTGTCCTGAATGGTAGCTACGACCCTGACTGCACGTAAAAATCTACATGACCAGCTATCAAAATCCTTTCTAGAAAAGGAGAATGCAAAACAAAAAACGTTAAAAGAAACGATGAATTGTTTGCTACAGTAAACTGCCTCCTCCTCCTCTTCCTCCTCCTCCTTTGGACAAACAATGGCCAGACTGACAAGATGAACAATGCAGGAACACTAACAATATGTAATGGCTTTCATTTCAGAGCAGAAAGACTCACAACAGATATGAGAAGTGATGACAAATGACTCAAGGTCAGGAGGCCATTTTGAAACAGTGAAGTATTATAGCAGTCACTGTCATGAAATGGAGGGATGTGCTGTGCTGCAAACTTTAAAGCTTATATTGTATATCACCAGTCTGTGGGAGACGTGTGAGTATTCACTAAGTGTGGTCAGAAAAAAATGAAAGCATTAAAGTCAAACTGAAATTTGAATTCTTCTCTCTTCTCCCGTTTATTTTATTTATTTTTTTTTTTGCCTCTGGCTAGACATCTCCAATGGCAGCAGTGGACTGACATGTTATGGCCAGTGTTGCTAGGAGACCCACAGGAAACTTGCGTGCTGCGCTAACTAGAATCTGTGAGATGTTGCGCAACAATCAAGAACAATCACTTCTGGGTAGAAAACTGACAGTTGGTTTGAGTTATGGGGATATGTGAAATCTGTGAAATTATTTTTGTTGTCAGTGTCAGCCGTAACTGTAACCTTTAAAGATACAGTGCTCAGCACAAGTGAATACACCCATAATAAAGTTGACTAAAAAGAGGAATAAAAAATCATCTTTTTGAACTTGATCTTAATGCCTTAATTAAAAAAATGAGGAAAAATCCAACCTTTAAGGACACCAATTTTCTTTGTGAATGAATAATATATCGTAAATAAATAAATGTTCCTTCCTTCTGTGCTCATTGTATGCAAAGACAGTAAAAGAATGGACACATAGACGCCATAGACTTCGATGGAGACCAGTGAAGTAAATTAGAGGCACTTTTCCGGTGATGGCTGAGCGTTACGGCGCAGCCTCAAACTGAGCTTGACGACGTAGATGTGACGTGAGCAATCTGTCTGAAAGTTGTAAGTCTTCTGGTAGCTGTGCCAAGAGTTAATTCCTCTACTATGCGACAGAAAGTCGCGTGGTTATGACACAATTGTTTGCCTAAAGCCTATTTTTACAAAAACGTCTGCTACGGAGCCATAACATGAGATACAAGGTAATGGAGCCTTTTATACATTGTTGCCAAAATGAATGGGAGTCAATGGAATGCTAACGGCAGGTAATGGCTTGTTAGCCTTAAAGTCTCCCCATAGGAGGTACGCTTTTCGGATGCTCGCTTACCCTCTTGATAGTATGTACTGTGCTGCTTTGCTAGCCTCTTTCCTACCCAGAAGTTATTGTACACAAACATTGTGATTGGCTCTATAACATGTCATAGTCCATTAAAGCAGAGCCCATGCAGGCCATTAGCAATCTAATACGTCTGTCCCCTTACAACATCCAACATTTGGAAAATGGCAGTTGGAAAGCTAGGCTACCGCCCCTGATCAGACAGAGCGTGTTTGCAGGTTGGACCACCCTGCCTTTTTTGTTATAGACGCTTGAATCAGAGCGATGCCAATTGCGTCTTTTTGTTTCCTTGCTAGGCATCCACTGAACCACCCATCCTCAGCCAACCTTTATTTTGCTGTGAAGTCAAAGGGTGTCCGGCGCTTTTTCGCTCTGAGTGGAAGTTTTATTTTTTTTCTGTTGAAATACAATTACAAAACGTTAAAACATGCTCTGTTTGATCGGGGGCCTAACTACCTTCCACTTACAAAATAAGCCCTGTAGCTGGTTAGCTGCTTGTGTGGAACTTAAGTGATGTTATGAACTATTTATTTGTACCCACAAAGATATTTCACTAATCAAATTACAGTTGGGCTCAAAATTCACACCCAATGGAGAACACTGCTGCAGGGGACGCTTTTATCAACAGAAAAAGAATTATATCTTAAAAAACACCAATAAATTGATTCCTTAAAAAACAAAAAAATCAGTTAAACTTTTAATGAAACGTTACTTGTTTGGTGGGATCCTTCTTGACCAATCCAGTGGCAGCGGCAATGTTCCCTGCACCCTCCACAGTTTTGTGGGCCACAGCGGTAACCCCGGTAACCATGGCTCCACCCACATGAGACACTCCAGACACAGCTGTAGTGAGAAAGGATGAAGAAGGACATTTGTGCTGTGTGTTCACTGCTTGTTTCTGTTGCCACAAAACCTTGACATGCATCGAATTGAGCATGGTATGTGCTTTTTTAATACATTCATTTGTAAGTGAAAGGTTGTGATACTTCTTCTTTCAAAAGTCTCATTTTATAAATAGCACTTTTACCTCGATATAGGATATTGTAGCACCAAGATAAATAATAATAATAATATTTGTTTTGCCAGACGGCGGGCTCGTCGGCGAGCGCCTGGTGGCCGGGTTTGCCACGGAGCCCGGCCGGGCACAGCCCGAACAAGCTACGTGGCTCCCATCTCTCCAGCCCATGGGCCCACCACCTGTGGGAGGAACCGTTGGGGTCGGGTGCGATGCCACATGGGTGGCAGTGAAGGTCAGGGGCCTCGACGGACCAGACCCGGGCGGCAGACGCTGGCTCTGGGGACGTGGAACGTCACCTCTCTGTGGGGGAAGGAGCCGGAACTGGTGCGGGAGGTGGAGCGTTACCGGTTAGATCTGGTGGGGCTTACCTCTACGCACAGTCTCGGTTCTGGAACCATACTCCTGGATAGGGGTTGGACTCTTTTCTTCTCCGGAGTTGCCCAGGGTGTGAGGCGCCGGGCGGGTGTGGGGATACTCACAAGCCCCGGCTGAGCGCCGCTGTGTTGGAGTTTACCCCGTGGACGAGAGGGTCGCCTCCCCACGCCTGCGGGTTGTGGGGGAAAACTCTGACTGTTGTTTGTGCATATGCACCAAACAGGAGTTCGGAGTATTCGGCCTTCTTGGAGACCTTGACTGGAGTCCTGCATGGGGCTCCAGTGGGGGACTCCATTGTCCTGCTGGGGGACTTCAACGCACACGTGGGCAATGATGGAGACACCTGGAGGCGTGATTGGGAGGAACGGCCTCCCTGATCTAAACCAGAGTGGTTGTTTGTTGTTGGACTTCTGTGCTAGTCATGGATTGTCTATAACGAACACCATGTTCGAACATAGGGATGCTCATAAGTGTACCTGGTACCAGAGCACCCTAGGCCAAGGTCAATGATCGATTTCATAATCGTTTCATCTGATCTGAGGCCGTATGTTTTGGACACTCGGGTGAAGAGAGGGGCAGAGCTGTCAACCGATCACCATCTGGTGGTGAGTTGGGTCAGGGGGTGGGGAAGACTCTGGACAGACCTGGTAAGCCCAAACGTGTAGTGCGGGTAAATTGGGAACGTCTGGAGGAGGCCCCTGTCCGACAGACTTTCAACTCACACCTCCGGGAGCTTTTCGTGCATCCCTGTGGAGGCTGGGGCATTGAACCCGAGTGGACAATGTTCAAAGTTTCCATTGCTGAAGCTGCGGCGAGGAGCTGTGGTCTTAGGATCTTAGGTGCCTCAAGGGGCGGTAACCCACGAACACCGTGGTGGACACCAGTGGTCAGGGAAGCCGTCCGACTGAAGAAGGAGTCCTTCCGGGATATGTTATCTCGGAGGACTCCGGAGGCAGTTGCAGGGTACCGAAGGGGGTCCGAAGGGCTGCAGCCTCTGCCGTGAAAGAGGCAAAGCAGCGGGTGTGGGAGAAGTTTGGAGAAGACATGGAGAAGGACTTTCGGTCGGCACCAAAGTGTTTCTGGAAAACTGTTCGCCACCTCAGGAGGGGGGAAGGGGGAACCATCCAAGCTGTGTACAGTAAGGATGGGACACTGTTGACCTCCACTGAGGAGGTAATAGGGCGGTGGAGGGAGCACTTTGAGGAACTCCTGAATCCGACTAATACGCCCTCTATGTTAGAGGCAGAGCTGGAGGATAACGGGGATTGTCGCCGATTTCCCAGGCGGAAGTCACTGATGTAGTCAAACAACTACACAGTGGCAAAGCCCCGGGATTGATGAGATCCGTCCCAGAAATGCTCAAGGCTCTGGGTGTGGAGGGGTTGTCTTGGTTGACACGCCTCTTCAACATTGCGTGGAAGTCTGGGACGGTGCCAAAGGAGTGGCAGACTGGGGTGGTGGTTCCTCTTTTTAAAAGGGGGACCAGAGGGTGTGTGCCAATTATAGGGGTATCACACTTCTCAGCCTCCCTGGTAAAGTCTACTCCAAGGTGCTGGAAAGGAGGGTTCGGCCGATAGTCGAACCTCGGGTTGAGGAGGAACAATGCGGATTCCGTCCTGGTCGTGGAACAACGGACCAGCTCTTCACTCTCGCAAGGATCCTGGAGGGAGCCTGGGAGTATGCCCAACCGGTCTACATGTGTTTTGTGGATTTGGAGAAGGCGTGTGACCGGGTCCCCGGGAGATACTGTGGGAGGTGCTGCGGGAGTATGGGGTGAGGGGTCTCTACCAGGGCCATCCAATCTCTGTATGACCAAAGTGAGAGCTGTGTCCGGGTTCTCGGTAGTAAGTCGGACTCGTTTCAGGTGAGGGTTGGCCTCCGCCAGGGCTGCGCTTTGTCACCAATCCTGTTTGTAATATTTATGGACAGGATATCGAGGCGTGGTCGGGGTGGGGAGGGGTTGCAGTTTGGTGGGCTGGGGATCTCATCGCTGCTCTTTGCAGATGATGTGGTCCTGATGGCATCATCGGCCTGCGACCTTCAGCACTCACTGGATCGGGTTCGCAACCGAGTGTGAAGCGGTTGGGATGAGGATCAGCACCTCTAAATCGGAGGCCATGGTTCTCAGCAGGAAACCGATGGAATGCCTTCTCCAGGTAGGGAATGAGTCCTTACCCCAAGTGAAGGAGTTCAAGTACCTTGGGGTTTTGTTCGCGAGTGAGGGACAATGGAGCGGGAGATTGGTCGGAGAATCGGGCGCAGCGGTGCGGTATTGCATTCAATCTATCGCACCGTTGTGACGAAAAAAGAGAGCTGAGCCAGAAGGCAAAGCTCTCGATCTACCGGTCAGTTTTCGTTCCTACCCTCACCTATGGTCATGAAGGCTGGGTCATGACCGAAAGAACGAGATCCAGGGTACAAGCGGCGAAATGGGTTTCCTCAGGAGGGTGGCTGGCGTCTCCCTTAGAGATAGGGTGAGAAGCTCAGTCATCCGTGAGGAGCTCGGAGTAGAGCCGCTGCTCCTTTGCGTCGAAAGGAGCCAGTTGAGGTGGTTCGGGCATCTGGTAAGGATGCCCCCTGGGCGCCTCCCTAGGGAGGTGTTCCAGGCACGTCCAGCTGGGAGGAGGCCTCGGGGAAGACCCAGGACTAGGTGGAGGGATTATATCTCCAACCTGGCCTGGGAACGCCGATCCCCAGTCGGAGCTGGTTAATGTTGCTCGGGAAAGGGAAGTTTGGGGTCCCCTGCTGGAGCTGCTCCCCCCGCGACCCGACACCGGATAAGCGGACGAAGATGGATGGATGGATGGATGGATGGATATTTGTTTTGCCTGCTTATTTCCTATTTTTGAAATAGTGTTCTCTTACAAGCTACTTTCTGCATTATTACCCGAAGTCTACACAGAGTTGGGTAAAAGAGTTATTAAATACTTCAATGCTTCTACTTGTAACGCCCTACAGAGTTATCTAAGGCTGGATCATCACCTGTAGTGTAATTTAACTGAAAAACCCCAGGAACAGACTGGATTCATTTTCCTTTTATAGACTTTTATAGACAAGTTTCAGCACACCTTTTACTGTTTGAGCAATGCATTGCTGTGCAATGTGTGATTTTGCATATTAGTGCATCTGATATTACATTATGTGCTTCTTGTGACTTTTAAGTGAACATTTTGTGTAACTACTTTGAAGAGGTTTATTGTAAATGAGTTCTTTTAATTCAGTGAGACTTCATTCTTAAATTAAGGATAAAAGTCAATCAAAAAAAGAGATTCTCGGTGCATAGCCTACATTCACAACAAAGCTGCTTGATTGAAGGTCACTCAGTGCTATTGTATTTACACCAGTGGTTCATAACCTGAGGATAAGGGCCCTAACATAAGGTTAAATTTGAGGGGACACAACTTTATTAGCAGGATAGGACAGCAGAAAGTAACACATTACACAAAACAAAGTTCATTTTTATTTGTCTGTTTTTGAACTGGTCACATACAAC